>NC_134485.1:181359665-181422165 GCF_040206685.1 Ascaphus truei
TCGCAAAGTGCCTGTTTGCGTTGCTTAGTGCATCGGGTTGAGCGCAAAAGCACGTTCTAAGAGCACTTTGCGGTCTAAAAGTGACTTAACGGAGCTTAGTGCATAGCCCCCATAGTGTGCATGCGGTTATAAACCGCACACGTTACTATACCTACCTCTGCTGTTGCTGCAACTGATTATATACCACATGTGCATTCAGATAGTGGAGTGTACACCTTAGCAGGGCTATATCAATTGTATATACCGCACCACCACATTATTTTGAGTAATTGGTAGTGATGCTATGGGAATCATAATAGAGGGGGCTATGCACTAAACTCCGTGCTTTCGCGCCGGCCTGAAAAAAATGATCACGTCCGATAAAAAATTAAGCAGGCGGCGCGATTCACTAAGGCCCTCAGCTCATTTTCTATTGGACGTGCCCAAAACTGGCTTATCGTGCGTTCAATGTTTTTTTCCCTCTGCTAGCACACTGAAACTTCCCGTACACTGGCTGATAGAAAAAATAAGCCGCCTGTGACATTTGCATGGAGATTCTGCATAAATAGTGCTTGTGACATCACATTTAGCCTCAAAATGGTTAACAGCTACCTGATTGGCTGTTCAAACCATGTTCTGACGTTAACATTTTTTTTTTTTACACACACACACACACACACTCAGTCACACACACACACTCAAGAAACGGAGCAGCAGGACATCGGAGGGCCGCGCGGGACATTGGAGGCATGAGGGGGGGCATCAGAGGCATGTGGGGGGGGGGGATCAGGCATGTGGGGGGACATTTCAGGGGCATGTGGAAGCATCTGAGGGGCATGTGGGAATATGGGAGATGGTGGGTGGGCAGGTGACGGTGAAGGTGGGTGGGTGTCTGTACACACACACTCAGTCACAGAGTCACACACACACTCAGTCACAGAGTCACACACACACTCAGTCACAGAGTCACACACACACAGTCACAGAGTCACACACACACACAAATAATAAAAAATATTTATAATAATAAAAACCCATAACAAATCCACGTCTGTGTCTACTTTCTTCTTTGGGGTATTTTGGGGTCTTCTTCCGTCTTCTTCCATCTTCTTACGCCACGCCCTTCTTCTCAGGAGGGGAGATGTTCCCTCCTCGGCGACTAGCTTCAAAATGAGGCGACATAGGCTTTTATAGGCCTATGACGTCACATTTTGGTCAAATGTTTCACACGGTCCTGATTGGGCAGTGAAAAACATGTGATTTGGCCGAGCAAAAAAAAAAATGATGACGTCATTTAAAGGCAATGAAAGCACAGCCAATCAGAATGGCTTTGCTTCAATTGCCTTTAAGATGACGTCATTAAAAGAAACATGGCCGGCCTCACATGGTACGGTAGCCAATCAGAGCGTGGGAAATACATCCCAACTCTGATTGGCTCTAGTACCATGTGACAGGCTTTTAAAGACGTCTACTCTGACCTGGCGTGTTCTGATCAACGCAACTTTCGTGTATGCTAAGGTTGCGTTGCTTAGGGCATCCCGCTTAAGGGCAGAATTTAACGCAAACAAAGTTGCGAACGAGCAAAGTTGGACTTAGAAAAAATTCTTGAAAAAAGTCATTTTTAGATCGCAAAGTGCCTGTTTGCGTTGCTTAGTGCATCGGGTTGAGCGCAAAAGCACGTTCTAAGAGCACTTTGCGGTCTAAAAGTGACTTAACGGAGCTTAGTGCATAGCCCCCATAGTGTGCATGCGGTTATAAACCGCACACGTTACTATACCTACCTCTGCTGTTGCTGCAACTGATTATATACCACATGTGCATTCAGATAGTGGAGTGTACACCTTAGCAGGGCTATATCAATTGTATATACCGCACCACCACATTATTTTGAGTAATTGGTAGTGATGCTATGGGAATCATAATAGAGGGGGCTATGCACTAAACTCCGTGCTTTCGCGCCGGCCTGAAAAAAATGATCACGTCCGATAAAAAATTAAGCAGGCGGCGCGATTCACTAAGGCCCTCAGCTCATTTTCTATTGGACGTGCCCAAAACTGGCTTATCGTGCGTTCAATGTTTTTTTCCCTCTGCTAGCACACTGAAACTTCCCGTACGCTGGCTGATAGAAAAAATAAGCCGCCTGTGACATTTGCATGGAGATTCTGCATAAATAGTGCTTGTGACATCACATTTAGCCTCAAAATGGTTAACAGCTACCTGATTGGCTGTTCAAACCATGTTCTGACGTTAACATTTTTTTTTTTACACACACACACACACACACTCAGTCACACACACACACTCAAGAAACGGAGCAGCAGGACATCGGAGGGCCGCGCGGGACATTGGAGGCATGAGGGGGGGCATCAGAGGCATGTGGGGGGGGGGGATCAGGCATGTGGGGGGACATTTCAGGGGCATGTGGAAGCATCTGAGGGGCATGTGGGAATATGGGAGATGGTGGGTGGGCAGGTGACGGTGAAGGTGGGTGGGTGTCTGTACACACACACTCAGTCACAGAGTCACACACACACTCAGTCACAGAGTCACACACACACTCAGTCACAGAGTCACACACACACAGTCACAGAGTCACACACACACACAAATAATAAAAAATATTTATAATAATAAAAACCCATAACAAATCCACGTCTGTGTCTACTTTCTTCTTTGGGGTATTTTGGGGTCTTCTTCCGTCTTCTTCCATCTTCTTACGCCACGCCCTTCTTCTCAGGAGGGGAGATGTTCCCTCCTCGGCGACTAGCTTCAAAATGAGGCGACATAGGCTTTTATAGGCCTATGACGTCACATTTTGGTCAAATGTTTCACACGGTCCTGATTGGGCAGTGAAAAACATGTGATTTGGCCGAGCAAAAAAAAAAATGATGACGTCATTTAAAGGCAATGAAAGCACAGCCAATCAGAATGGCTTTGCTTCAATTGCCTTTAAGATGACGTCATTAAAAGAAACATGGCCGGCCTCACATGGTACGGTAGCCAATCAGAGCGTGGGAAATACATCCCAACTCTGATTGGCTCTAGTACCATGTGACAGGCTTTTAAAGACGTCTACTCTGACCTGGCGTGTTCTGATCAACGCAACTTTCGTGTACGCTAAGGTTGCGTTGCTTAGGGCATCCCGCTTAAGGGCAGAATTTAACGCAAACAAAGTTGCGAACGAGCAAAGTTGGACTTAGAAAAAATTCTTGAAAAAAGTCATTTTTAGATCGCAAAGTGCCTGTTTGCGTTGCTTAGTGCATCGGGTTGAGCGCAAAAGCACGTTCTAAGAGCACTTTGCGGTCTAAAAGTGACTTAACGGAGCTTAGTGCATAGCCCCCATAGTGTGCATGCGGTTATAAACCGCACACGTTACTATACCTACCTCTGCTGTTGCTGCAACTGATTATATACCACATGTGCATTCAGATAGTGGAGTGTACACCTTAGCAGGGCTATATCAATTGTATATACCGCACCACCACATTATTTTGAGTATGGCCCTCAGCTCATTGTCTATTGGACGTGCCCAAAACTGGCTTATCGTGCGTTCAATGTTTTTTTCCCTCTGCTAGCACACTGAAACTTCCCGTACGCTGGCTGATAGAAAAAATAAGCCGCCTGTGACATTTGCATGGAGATTCTGCATAAATAGTGCTTGTGACATCACATTTAGCCTCAAAATGGTTAACAGCTACCTGATTGGCTGTTCAAACCATGTTCTGACGGTAACATTTTTTTTTTTTTTTACATGACGTCACTTAAAGGGAATGATGCCAGCAAATCAGAATGGCTGTGCTTCATTTGCCTTTAAGATGACTTCACTAAATCCAAGATGGCCGGCGTCACATGGTATTTCAGCCAATCAGAGTATGGAATGGGTTCCCACGATCTGATTGGCTGAAATACCATGTGACGCCGGCTTCGTCACGTCATCTTAAAGGCAAATGAAGAACAACCATTCTGATTGGCTGGCATCATTCCCTTTAAGTGACGTCATGTCAAAAAAAATGTTTTAAGTCGGAACATGGTTTGAACAGCCAATCAGGTGGCTGTTAACCATTTTGAGGCTAAATGTGACGTCACAAGCCCATTTAAGGCCGTGACGCCTCATTTGAGCCCAAGAAGACGACAACATCGGTTGGGATTTACCATGGGCTTTTTTGGATTGACAGATGAAGATAGAAGATAAAGAAGATCAAGAAATGGTGACAGATGAAGATAGAAGAAGGTGATTAAAGAAAGAAAAAAGAAGATTTGGGTACCTGATCCGGATATTCATGGCGGATGGCATCGGATGCTGTTGGAGGCCTTCAAGGTACGTGAGCTTCATGTTATCCCGGGAGTCGGAGGGCCACCGCTTCTAATGGTAAGTATTATATTGAATGTTTGTAAATGTCTCTTTTGACCGGTTTCTTCATTGGATATGTTTTTTGAATTTTCGGGGGGAGGCACATTGACTGATAATATATTAATCTGTACCACTTTAGGGTACAGATGAATACATTATTATGACAATATTTGGGGGGCATTTGTGGCTTGGTATTGCTGTTGTTTTTTTTTATGTCAGTTTCTTATGTGGAAGTGATTGTTTGTTTTTTTCCTGCTTAATGGTAATAAAATGTTTGCGATTGGTGTTCGTTTGTAGTTAATGTTGTATTATGTTAGCTAATGCATTTTATGGTTATTTCAGATATTGTTTGAATGTATTTCTTTGTGTAGCCCTGCTTCCTATTGAAAACAGTTCGCTACCAATGCTGTGCAACCTGTTGGCTCGCGGGGCCTAAGCCTCCGCCACGGAGAGCCTGGGGCACCTCGTGTGAATACTGATAACCTCTTACTTAGTGCAGCGCCTCCACCTGCGATGGCTCCCAGTAGAGTAGGAGTTGTGCCTCGCAGGACAATAATGTATTACTCCACACACACAGCATATAAAATAACCAATGACTTTACTAACGCAACCGCAACCTTGCATGTAATCAACAGGTGTCCCTCCCTAGAGGAGACACTATGTTACTGCGTCTCGCAGGATGCGACCCCTTCACCGTGCAGCCACACCGTGTCCAGTTCCCACACTCAATATTCACCCACCCCCAAAGTGAGGTATATGTGTGTGACTGCGCAGCCACTATCCTGATATATATGTATAGTTGTGCACTTGCTGATGTTACCTGCCGAGTGCTCCAGCGCTCGGGCCTGCCAAGGAACTTCACAAAGGATCAGACGTCGCAGGAATTCCAGGAGCACCCTCCGGGGCGATCCCACCCGGTGGGCTGCTGTGCGGCCGAGGTCTGAGCCCAAACCTCTGGGTTGATATTGCATCAGTCTCTGGGTGTATAACTCTCCCGCAGATACTAAAGGGAACTGTCTCCTATCTGAGGGCCTTTCCCTACTTCCGCTCCACTCTACGTGAACTCAGGGCCTAACTGGGCCAGGGGGATGGGGCCTAGTCAAGGGGCTGTCGGCCTCCCTACACACTGAGCGCCTTTCCCTTTCCTCCTCCCGCTCGGTTCTGCCCGGCGTGCTCCCCTGCGCAACCTCTAAACCCTTCCTCCCGTTATGCCCGCCACCCTATTGGCTCCTTGGCATCACCTGGTCTCGCTATGGCTGCTGGGATTCTAAGTCCTGTGCGCTCCACCGTATAGGAGCCGCTCCTCTTTCGCGGGCTTTGCAATCTCGTGCTGCGCATGCGCGACCTCTGCTCCCTCACCACCTCCACGGGCTCACCGCGCATGTGCGAACACCAATATGGTGGCGCCCTACTTCTCGGGTTGCCAAGGAGCCTCCGATGTACCGGAGCACTCCCTACACGCTGCAACCTTCCACCATGCGGAGATAAGGGTAACCTGGGGGACCTGGCTACATCTGTCTTTTAATGTTTACATTCATTAATGTTGTAGTAATTCATTGGTTTGATTGGTTAGTGTTACTATTCATTTTGAGTTGGTTTAGGAATTAATTGGTTTCATTGGTTAATGGTTTAATTAATTCATTGTTGATGTTGTTACTGCTTGTATTCATTGGATTAGCTGGCTACTGTTTTTATTTACTTTATTTAGGTATGCTAATGCAGTGTTTAATAATGGGCAAATAATCTATTATCCATATCTGGATAATAGTTATTTTGCACATTATTGTACTGTATGTGTTAGGGGGGTGTATTTAGTTAGAAATAATGTTTAGTATTTTTGTAGGCCCAACATTGGTACCGCTGGCCCACGGGTACCCCGGGACTCCTGCGGGGACCCCGGGACAGCCGCGGGGTCAGCCGGGGACACCCGCGCGACCCACTGCCTCCCTCGGGGACCCCGCGGGGTCAGCCGGGGACACCCGCCAGCCTGTTGTATGGGTTTTGCGCCTGCAAAAAGGTAAACAGATGAATACATTATTATGACAATATTTGGGGGCATTTGTGGCTTGGTATTGCTGTTGGTTTTTTTAATGTCACTTTCTTATGTGGATGTGATTATTTGTTTTTTTCCTGCTTAATGGTAATAAAATGTTTGCGACTAGTGTTCGTTTGTAGTTAATGTTGTATTATGTTAGCTAATGCGTTTTATGGTTATTTCAGATATTGTTTGAATGTATTTCTTTGTCTTTTAATGTTTACATTCATAAATGTTGTAGTAATTCATTGGTTTGATTGGTTAGTGTTACTATTCATTTTGAGTTGGTTCAGGAATTAATTGGTTTCATTGGTTAATGGTTTAATTAATTCATTGTTGATGTTGTTATTGCTTGTATTCATTGGATTAGCTGCCTACTGTTTTTATTTACTTTATTTAGGTATGCTAATGCAGTGTTTAATAATGGGCAAATAATCTATTATCCATATCTGGATAATAGTTATTTTGCACCTTATTGTACTGTATGTGTTAGGGGGGTGTATTTAGTTAGAAATAATGTTTAGTATTTTTGTAGGCACAACATTGGTACCTCTGGCCCGCGGGTACCCCGGGACGGCCGCGGAGTCAGCCGGGGACACCCACCGGCATGTTGTATGGGTTTTGCTTCTGCAAAACGGTAAACAAAGAATTTTTTCTAAGTCCTGCTTTTTTTATCACCTGCCTTTAGCTGGTGAGCTTTATTCCGCGCAACTTTCACGTACATAGTTACATAGTTACATAGTAGATGAGGTTGAAAAAAGACTTCTGTCCATCAAGTTCAACCTATGCTAAATTTAGACAACAGATACTTTATCCTATATCTATACTTATTGATCCAGAGGAAAGCAAACAAAAAACCCCATTAAGGGGGGAAATTAATTCCTTCCTGACTCCAAGAATTGGCAATCGGATTAATCCCTGGATCAATATCCTTCCCATGTATACTTATTTGGTATATCCCTGTATACCTTTCCCATCTAAAAATATGTCCAACCTTTTTTTGAACAAATCTATTGTATCTGCCATCACAGTCTCCATGGGTAATGATTTCCACATTTTAACTGCCCTTAGTGTAAAGAACCCTTTCCTTTGTTGCTGGTGAAATTTCCTTTCCTCCAACCTTAAGGGATGGCCCCGAGTCCTTTGTACTGCCCGTGGGATGAAAAGTTCTTTTGAAAGCTATTTGTATTGTCCCTGAATATATTTGTATATAGTTATCATATCCCCTCTTAGACGCCTCTTTTCTAATGTAAATAAATCTAATTTAGCTAGCCTCTCCTCATAAGCTAGAATGTCCATCCCCTTTATTAATTTGGTGGCTCTTCTCTGCACTCTCTCTAGTTCCATAATGTATTTTCTTAGGATTGGTGCCCAAAATTGTATTCCATATTCAAGGTGTGGTCTTACTAATGCTTTGTAAAGGGGCATAATTATGTTTACTTCCCTTCCATCCATTGCCCGTTTGATGCAAGATAAGATCTTGTTTGCCTTTGCAGCTACTGCATGACATTGGGCACTATTGCTAAGCCTGTTGTCTACAAGCACTCCTAAATCCTTCTCCATCAAGGATTCCCCCAATATATCTCCATTTAATTTGTAAGTGGCCTTTTTATTCTTGTATCCCAAATGCATAACCTTACATTTATCTGTATTAAACCTCATCTGCCATTTACCTGCCCACGTTTCCTGTCTCTCCAAGTCCTTCTGAAGAGAAATTACATCCTGCTCTGATTCTATTACCTTACACAATTTAGTATCATCAGCAAAGATGGAGACTTTGCTCTCGATCCCAACCTCAAGGTCATTAATAAACAAGTTAAAAAGCAGGGGTCCCAGTACCGATCCCTGAGGTACTCCACTCACGACTTTAGCCCAACCTGAAAAAGTTCCATTTATGACAACCCTCTGTTGTCTGTCCTTTAACCAGTTTTCATCCAGGCGCATATATTATTACTGAGTCCAACTTTATTTTTTCTTTATACGTACGATAAGTTTGCGTTGCTTAGTGAATCATGCAGAAGGGCAGGATTCAGTACAAACAGCTCATCGTACGAGCAAAGTTGGACTTTGAAAAATTTCCAGGAATAATTCAGTTTTAGAGCGCAAAGTGCCTGTTTGCGCGGCTTAGTGAATAGCACTCGGCGGAACTTCACGTCCTAAGAGCACTTTGCGCTCTTAAAATGACTTATCACTGCTTAGTGCATAGCCCCTATAGCTATTAAGCTGATTGATCTCACAACCAGTTTCTTACCTGGCACCCTCCCCTCAGGGGATCATTTTTTATTTCTCTTTTAATTCACATGTACATACTTACACTTGTTTCGGCGTGACTACTTGTCAACATTAAAGTTTTGTTATTTTCTGTTTTTACACAGACTTCTCGTCTGTCATTATTGTTATACCCTCATTGGGGTAGTGGGACACTTGTTAAATCAGTGGATATTCATCCTTGCTAATATACTTGTGCACCATGAGTGCGTGCTAACAGGGATCTAGGTGACTCTGTTCACCATTTTTGTTTGTGCCTCAATTTCTCCCTACGCACCTGGAGCCTAATACTAATCTGTATGTTTGGGTATTGAGCGATAACTGTATGTTTGTATGTTTAATAGTTATTTTGCCCATTACTTTACTTTATGTGTTTTTGGTGCTACGGGGGGATGGGAGGTCATTTATTTAAAATTATTTATGTATTTGTTATTTATTTTTTTGTGGCACAGAATTGGTACTGCTGCCAAGCGGTGACCCCCAGACACCTGCGGGAACACCCGAGGGCCACCGCTGGCCTCTAGTATCATTCCTGTGCCTAAAATAATAATAGATGTAATGTATATAAGGGGGTATAGGAGTTGTTGGGGGCACAGGGGGTGGGTGTGTTGTGTATTGCGATGTTTATTGGGGGCAATTGAAACCCAATAAACATGCTAATGTTACTTAACCCCTTCATTGCCTTTGCGGTTAGCCTCTAAGGTAATGAAGTGACTGTAAGTGCATTTTTCCTGGCTCGGATGCATGCTGGGGGTCTCCGGTGCTGGTATTAATGGGTATCAGCTCCGGAGACCCCCGGCATCAATCCAAGGCAGGAAAAGGGCCTGATTTTTTCTAAGTCCCGTATAGCCGCTCAGCCCCAGCTTCTTGCCAACTTTTTTGTGGCGGGGCGTTTTGGAGAACATTTCCCCATTCTAGAGCGACGATCAGCGCCAAGATGCTGATCGGCGCTACTAGAATACAGCGACTTAGAAAACTGGCGAGGGTAGGGCTTCTCGCCAAGCGCGCGGCGAGTTTAAATTTCCGCCAAAAAAAAACGGCACATTTTCCTTATCTCGCCAGCTTTTCGGCACTTACTGAATCGCAGTAGGCATATTTGCCAAAAAACTGGCGAGATGGGGCTTATCGCCGTTTACTGCATAGGCCCCTATATCGGAAGTGATCTCTCATATAATTTGTTCCTTTATACAAAGTCTACTGTATTTACTCTCTTCTGCCTCTATGTACTGTAACCAATTGACAGATTTTTATTACTCACAATCCCGTAACCATGCAGCTTGCTCCAGTTCTGAATAAGACATGGCGAATCATTCATATACAGTTTAACTGTCATGGTAAGGTATGTTTCAGGCACATGGTACTAATGCATGTTTGGCATCCTCGCAGGGAGATTCTTCTGTGTAATGACAATCAAATGTGACCAAGCTCAAACTTTAAACTCTGTTGAATTAGAAGTTGAACAAAGTAATACATTTATACACATTTATAAAATACTAGAGGAAAAAATATAATAGATTACAAAAAACATATGTAGCACCTTTTCCCCCACCCTATGTGAGATGATGTAGGTATTGGTGTATTCTGGTGCTGGTGCATACCTGTGAGGTAGAACAGAAGGCCCCTGAGATCTCTGCGGTGATATAGGGAGAAATCGGATAGGCAATCAGGGATGGTCCATTAGTCAGCGAAGCGCCTCCAGCCCAGGAGGATCCTGGTGCAGCCAGGTTGAACCTCAGAGACAACTCTTCTTGATAGTTCACACTTCAAACATCACACCATAGATGATATAACTGGGGTTTATTGGGTTCAGTACAACATACAGGCTTCTTTCCCTGAATACAGTACCCCAGGCTTGAGGCCTTGAGCACCCTTCCTCATCATAACTTACCCCCTAACAGGGCAAGGCCTCAGCTCACAGCTATCCAGGAGAGGCTCACTACTGGGTCCTCATAGGAGGGAGTGCAGCACAGAACTAACTCCCTGAAACACTTACTCTAAACTCTAGAGGGAAACCCCCTCCTTCCCAGGGGAGTGGCTTGTTAGTCGGCCTCCTAGCAGTCATAGGCCCCCCTTGTAATACAAGGCTACTCCTGAACTTTATCAAGTAACACACATATAACAAGATAACCAGGCCCTGCAGGATTTGTTCCCACCACTGCCCACTCTTTACTGGGACTTACAGTGCTAAAGGGGCCAAAGAAATAGTAGCCTAAGGAGGCTTGGCTACATCCTCCCTCTAGTTTTGAAATCCCGCATGACCCGCATGAGGGTATAACATCCACCACATATTTATACAATGAAAATAAAATGGCAGTCAACATTACAACATGGCATAACAGTACTTTAAGACCATCTGTAATATTGAGCTGGGTCTGGCTTGAGCATAAGATTCCCTTTACTATCCGATACCGTCACTGAATAGCAGCGCTTGCGCCCAGACCCCCAATATTCTCCACTGTATCAAAGTGGACCCTGCGGCCTACCTGCCAACTTTCATTAAATAGCAGGTTCTGTCTTCCCTGTTGTGCATACTATTGTTGGCCTGCACCTTCATGTAATCTATTATGGCTGCGCACACCCACTCATCCCGGTAAACTTCAGCTGTTCGCAGTAGAGATTCAGGAAGGTAGGGATAATCATACCCTTCCAGTCTAAACTTTTGAACCAACACACTATCAGCGTGACTACTCTTGGTTAAATTATGCCCGTAGGCCTGACCTGGCAATACCCAGTAGATGGATCCTTTCCATAGAGGCTCACTAACTGATTCCTCTCCCTCTGGTTTTGAGAAAAGGCTTGCCTCCATTTTTGTACAGCGCACCCGCATAATTTCTGCCTCCTGCAGAATTTCATAGAACTGGCTCTCCTTCCACCAATGATCGGTCTGGGAACCCCTTTCCAGCACAAACTGGGTCAGTTTTAGATGCGGCACATATCCCCTAAATAGTGGGTCCCACCACGGTAGAGGTTCCGCCCCTTCAGACACTTTAACCATCACAATTGGGGTAACCGTCACACAAGAGGGGGCCACAGCCATTACCGGGGAAATA
Organism: Ascaphus truei; assembly: GCF_040206685.1. Taxonomy (NCBI): domain Eukaryota; kingdom Metazoa; phylum Chordata; class Amphibia; order Anura; family Ascaphidae; genus Ascaphus; species Ascaphus truei. The sequence goes on from NC_134485.1 coordinate 181,371,349, forward strand.
GGTAGAGGGGACCGGGCCCTGTATCGGTTGTCACAATTAACTCCTCAGGGTCTGAAGTCAGTTCCCAGGGCTCCAAGGGAGCCTGCTCAGCGTCCATACTTTGGGAACTGCGGCTCCCATACGGATTTCGGAATCGAGCAGGTGCTGAAGCATTATCCAGAAATCGGGCTGGTAGCTCTTGGACGACTGTCTAGCCATCTCTATCAGTCTTTGGAGAAACCCGTGGATATCGGGAAGTCCCCCAGAGTTCTGCAGGGTCTTAGATGTCTCCGCTCCAGGGCCCTGGAGGCGAAGGTACGGTGCGTGGCATTCAGAGCACCGGGAAGTGGATCCCAGTGCATGCCCATCCGTTCACACAATGGGCAGACCAACCGGAGTGAGTTCTCCCCATCGTGGGGCAGTAAAAGCAGCACTCCGTGGAGAACTAAGTGAGTGCCTTTTTTCTCATCCATCGTCGCAGCTATTTGGGAGGGAGCGAGTAGGAGTGCGTCTGTGCAGCAATACTACTACCTGCGACTGTGGCTAACTCCCCACATCCGCGGCTCGAAGCAGATAGATATGCCTTCAGCTCCTCCCTCTGGTAATGCAATAGTAGGGCTGTGGAGAAAAGGGTGTGACTTGGCTTTCGGGCCAATCCCAGATAATTCTGCCAGGATGGCACGGCTAGGCTTTGCACCAACCCAGCAATTTGCAACAGAGTCTTGCAACTTTGCACAAGCTGCCAAGTGGTCTCCTGTTTTTGGCGGGAACCACCATTTTACATTGATAAAGCACATGATACGGGTCCCTTTTCGGGTGCTGTGTTAGCATGGCTGCAGCTGCTCAAACAGAGGTTCACTTGCATGTAGATTGAAGAGTTCCTTCTTTTCCTCCTTGCTGCAAAAGTCAGTCCTGATTCTATCTCAGCAGTGCCTCCATTTGTAGCACCTTTTCCCCCACCCTATGTGAGATTATGTAGCTACTGGTGTATTCTGGTGCTGGTGCATACCTGTTAGATTGAACAGAGATCTCTGCAGTGGTATAGGGAGACATGAGAACAGGTTATCAGGGATGGTCCAGCGGTCCAGGAGGATCCTGGTGCAGCTCAGGGGCAACTCTTCTTGATAATTAACACATCAAACATCACACCAGAGTTGATATAACTGAGATCTCTGCGGTGATATAGGGAGAAATCGGATAGGCAATCAGGGATGGTCCATTAGTCAGCGAAGCGCCTCCAGCCCAGGAGGATCCTGGTGCAGCCAGGTTGAACCTCAGAGACAACTCTTCTTGATAGTTCACACTTCAAACATCACACCATAGATGATATAACTGGGGTTTATTGGGCTAAGTACAGCATACAGGCTTCTTTTCCTGAAGGCAGTACCCCAGGCTTGAGGCCTTGAGCACCCCTCCTCAACATACCTTACCCCCTAACAGGTTAAGGCCCCAGGCCCCTCCTATCCAGGAGAGGCTTACTGCTGCGTCCTCATAGCAGGGAGTGCAGCACAGAACTAACTCCCAAAAACACTTACTCTAAACTCTAGATGGAAACCCCCTCCTTTCCAGAAGAGTGGCTTGTAAGATGGCCTCCTATAAGTCATAGCCCCCCACCCCCTTGTAATACCAGGATACTCCTGAACTTTATTAGGTAGCACACATATAACAATACACTGGCGACACACTTTATCGCAGTGCGGCCAGATCCGCAAGCCGGGAGATTTCCCGGCTTGCTAGTGGCCGCCCCTCGGCGTGCCGCGCGTCATAGACGCGCGGTCACGCGTCTTCGGGAGCCTGCGCCCCCTGCACGCGCGTCCAGGGCTCCCCGAGGGAGCCCTGGTGTCCCGCGATCTGCGGGACGGCGGCAGGGGGTTCCGGGGGACCCGGCGGACCCGGCAGCGGGAGGGAGAGCGCCCCGATCGGAGGGCGCTCTTCCGCTGCTTCGGCGCGCGCCCGTCACACTCGGGCGCGCGCCAGGCTACTGCTGCGGCACAGAACGGGCAAATGCTCGAATAAACTGTGCCGCAGCAGTACAACCATGCCCACTCTTTACTGGGACTTACAGTGCTAGAGGGGCCAGATAATTAGTAGCCTAAGGAGGCTTAGCTACACATAGAAAACACAGTTCTTCATTAAAGCTACTGAAAGAGAGGGTATTTATTGCAAAGAGAATCCACATTGATCTGTATGTTGAAGTCCAATCTCAATTGCCTTGTCAAATACCAATATTATCATGTTCAATGCCAGAGATTCTAAAATGTTTAGGAGATCATTGGTGACTCATTGAAATGTTTAGCAATTTAAATTCATTAATCATTCTTCAAAATTGCATTCACATGTTCTATTGCCCTGAATTTAAATTGTCTTCTGGTTTTTCCTACATACTGTAGATCAAGTTACAAGGACATACTGCAACATAATTAAGATCTATTTATTTGCAATAAAAAGCTTTAACAGTATACTTTTTAAATTTGCATCGGGTCCATTACATATACACCACAGGGAAAATTCCCTTTAGGAATATTTTTATGATTGCCTAACCATCAAGTATCTGAAGGCGTCTTACCAAAATGACTTAAAAAGAATGTCTTTGAGATATGTAGACTGTGTACCTATCATTTGTGTATAATCACGTAAGACTGCCTTCAGATCCTAAATAACCCTGTTTATCTAATATCCTACACAAGTCATTCCAATGTGTTAAATAACCTGTGATGAATCTTATAAGACCTCATCGAAAATAGAAGATCAGAACATGAAATGTTTTGCTTGCAATTAACCTCTATTAATAGATTAATTTGATCAGCCTCTAGCTTTAAGTCGCTGTGTCATCTCTCGTAATCTTATTTCAAAAGTCTGGACATCACTACAATTTCTCTTGAATTGCAGGAATTGTCTGATTGGTGTAACTTTAATCAAAGAGGACATTTATTGACTTTTAGCATATGTAGCCCTCTTTCCCCCTTACTAAAGAGACTACCGGTACTGCCGTTACCTGTTGGCTCACAGAAGGCCGGAGCCTCTGCCACTGGGAGCCTAGGGTGCATGGATATCCATCTCGATGCAGCGCCTCCACCTGAAAGGAATCCTGACGCAGCAGGATAAGCCCCTCCCAGGAACAATATCAGTAATACACACACACACACGTCTGTATATATAATAACAACCTTTACTATACACCATCAACAGTACCCTGTACCACACAGTATAACAACCCCCAACTCAGTACACCAATGAGTGTCCCCAAAGTACATTAGGTGCTAGGCACCAATACCATGATGTCCTTTTCCGCAATGTTCAGGCCCACCCAAAAGTGTAGGAAGTAGTGCTACCCCGTGAGTTGTTGGTGCACTTTGTGAGGTACCTGCCGAGTACTCCAGTACTCAGTGCGGCCGACTTAACGATGGGGATCCGCTGATCCAGCGATGTCACCGTCCACGATGGCGTCCACCTCGGCGCTGGGTGGTCTCCGGTAGGAGGGTCCCACCTTTAAGAGTCTGTGTTTATAGGTGGTCTGATCCCAGACCAAAGGGAGAAATCACCGCGCGGCGTCTTCCTCTGTGTCCTTGACACTACCCAGTAAATGGGGAAGCGTCTCTATGTAGGGCCTTCCCTGAAGCAACAACAAGCTCACTTGAGTGGGGCATACCTGGGACCCTGGCCTAATCTGAGTGCCACTGACACTCAGACCCTACGTTCCCCTTCTCTGTTCTGGCTCCTTCTGGCGTGGTCCCACTCAGCGCGCCAAATGTATCTATCTCGCTGCCAAGATCCTAGCAACCCTATTGGCTGTGGTGCATCACCTGACTAATAGCCCCTGGAGCTGCTGGGAGCTGTAGTTCCCTTGCGGAGCCCTGGGTGTAATGTCCGCCGCTATGCTGACTCCTGCGCATGCGCGAGGTGGAACAAGATGGCCGCCACACCTGACGAAGGATTCAATTATCCGAAACACGCATTGTGTGTGCAGATACCTGGACCAGAAGTTGTGTGTCTACTCGAGGACACCATAGCTTGCGCCTGCACTGACAGTGAACAGTCCTGTAGACCGGACGCGGCGAACAGGAGCACACTGCACCGGAGAGCGGGAGGTTAACGTCGGCGTCCCTGAGCAGTTTTTTTAGCGAATTGTTGTCTAACATTCTTTGCCAAATAAACTTATTTTTATTCATCTGTGTGGCGCGGTCTTCCACAACAGGCGCCATGAGTGGTCTATCCATGATGTACAGAGGGAGAAGGAGCATGACTGACTAGCAAGAAGGAGAGAAAGAAAATAAAGATACCAATAGTACTACCCAGTACCACACAGGCCCGTGTGAGTACATATTGCGTTATACTCTTATCACTGTTTAACTGTTTTTTGTAATTTTCTTACTGAACACATCAATAGTCCGGAGTATCTCCCAGAAAACACAGAAAGTGGTAGATAAACACTGCACTCACAATTTTTTATGGTGATGGAAGATTCTGCAGGAACAAAATGTCAGCTTCCTTCAATATTGAGTAAATTTCAGTTATTCTTAAGTTCAGCTGAGGTTTTTTTTCTGGTGAGCCTTGATATTCTATACTAAATACAAATATACACACACACATGATTATTATGCAGTGCACATAGGGACATATTTTCAAGTCAATGGGCTGCAAGTTGTCTTCCACTGCTAGAAGGTGTCATATGAAAGGACTGTTAAATAAATATAGGCCTGTACCTATTTACTGTATGTTGTAAGAGACTGCTCTGTGATGCAGATCTATTCAGGGGATGAACTGTCCATAACTGTGCAGTGGATGAACAGACCTAATAAAAGTAGTGGTTCTGTACGTGACATGTTTTACATTTATTTACCATTGGGGTTAATGGCAAATAAATGGGGTACCATTGGGGTAAAGCTATTCTAATCCATAACACAATATTTATGCTTATAAAGTAGAAAGGGTTATACAAAGTGGTCTTTAAATAGGCAGTAGAACCAATAGTTTGTGACTAGAAATACATTTTTAGTACTGATACTATTGGATAGTAAATAAAACAAGTAGTGGTCACCCCATGAACGCTCAATGATGAGAAAGGGACGGCGCTGTCATGCTGTTAACATGCTGGTGCCAGTAGGTGCAATAATAGTGGCTACATTATTATTGTTTATTTGTAAAGCACCAACATATGCCGCAGCGCGGTACAGTGGGGGAACAGAGTGACATCAATTGCATAAACAGAATGACAATCAAGCACAAACAGATACAGAAGGTAATGAGGACCCTGCTGCTGAGAGCTTTCAATCTAGAGGGAATAAGGGGTAATGTAGAAACAAAAGATAAAGTGGCGGCACATTGTGGAATTGGAGTGTGCCTCAGGCTGGGGTATGGTTCAGCCGCACCGCTGGATCTATTGAGCTTTAGTGGTGTGGATTTTAGGGGGTGTTAGATAGCATGGAGTTTGGTTCAGCCGCTCTGCTGTTACCAATATGGTTGGGAGGTGGATGTTAGGAGAATGCCAAATAGGCTTCCTTCAAAAGGTGATTTTGAGAGTTTTTAAATGTTTAAAAGCTGAACGAAGAGTCTTTTTGTACGTGGTAGGGAATTCCAGAGAGAGGGGGCAGCACCAGAGGACTCTTAGAGATGGGATGTGAAGGGACATAATAAGACAGGAGGAGAGGTGGATGTCGTGGGAAGAACATAGGGTGCGTTTAGGGATTGTTTGTGGGATGAGGGCTGAGATGTAAGGTGGGGTCAGTGTCATTGAAAGCTTTGCAAGTCAGAACTAGGGTTTAAAATGTCATTCTAGATCATACACTACCGACACACTTTATTGAAGTGTGGTCGGTACCGCAAGCCGGGAAATCTTCCGGCTTGCTAGTGGCCGCCCCTCGGCGTGCCGCGCGTCATAGACGAGCGGTCACGCGTCATCGGGAGCGTGCGCCCGCTGCACGCGTGTCCAGGGGCTCCCCGAGGGAGCCCTGGTGTCCCGCGATCGCGGGACAGCGGCAGGGGGTTCCGGGGAACCCGGCGGACCCGGCAGCGGTAGGGAGAGCGCCCCGATCGGAGGGCGCTCTTCCGCTGCTTCGGCGTGCGCCCGTCACACTCGGGCGCGCGCCAGGCTACTGCTGCGGCACAGAACGGGCAAATGCTCGAATAAACTGTGCCGCAGCAGTATGGGAAGCCAGTGTAGGGATTTGCATAGTGGAGCAGCAGAAGGGGAGAAGTACAACTGTAAATGGCCATCTTAGCATGCACACTGTACCACACATTTTGACAAATTGTATTCTGCGAGAAACAGAATGACAGCACTCAAAAGTATGTATCCTCTATTGGACCATAATGTGAGAGGTACTGAGAAAGTTTATGATTTACCTCAACTGATTAGCTCCTTGGGGCATTGTCAGACTAGATGGGCAGATTTTTTTTTTCCCAACATGTTTTTGTATTAGTATCATTTGCTATTTTGTACACACACACACACACAGAATATGCTGTACTTATAAATAATGATGCGCTTATTCATAATAGTAATAATTATTATGTACTCTCACATGTCTCCAGTAGACTCACAGTCAAACATGCTCAGATACATAATGTACACCTCCCCATTTGTAAATGATTTGACATTTTACTAGTGCCCTGTAATTTCCATTATACAATGCTATAAATGAGGATTTCAGTCAAAAGCGAAGAGATATAGATGACAGCCGGTGCTAATGAAATAACATTTTAGAATACGGCCAGTTACAGCAGGTGAGGATGTTCCTGTAGAGAAGAAAAGTTGTTAGTGAAAATAAGTGTCACAGCAGTAGAGAAAGATTGACTTCCACTTCGTGCAGTGAAGTGATTTAGAATTTTGATCTCTCAGATATGCCTTCAAGGGAAAAATATATAAGTTTCAGTCTCTCAATATATAATAGTTTTTTTATTGTTCAACAAGGCTTTATTTTTACATTGTGCGCTGTGCAGAAACCTGAAGAAAAGTAATAAAATGGTGAATCATACCAAAGTCTCTTTTGTGAAAAATGTCCTTCTTAATAATATGACATTTTTAGACAAGTGTTGCTGCTTCCAATTTATCCTATAACCATAGGTACCTATATGCCGTTTGTCAGATTAATTTCCTAGCTTTCTGGGTATGAAATGCTGTCAATGTATTTAATTGCTAACTTCTCTTAGTACAGTATATACTAAACACAGACCCGTTTTTTGTACTTCGTAACACATTTGTTGCAGGAATACAGCGCATTGCACTTTCATATGACGTGGGCCCCTAGCTAAACAGTTCTCTCGCATCAATCATTGCCATTGTTTGGAAAAAATATATTACTGGATTAACAAATGCAACTAAAACATGTATTGTGTGTAAGTGCTTGTTCCTTGTTCAAGGACACCATGGAATGTCAGGAGGAGGCTTCTTTTTATTAATGCTTTGTACAGGGCCTATGCTATTTATGTGTTCAATAGAATTTGAAGCACCTGAGTCATTCCTAACAGCATTGTGCTTGTTTCTCATTTGTACTTTTGTACTGATATTTGAACATAGAGATGACAGACTGATAAATGATGTAAATTTCACCACTGCTCCACAAGGAACTATTCTTTTAGAGAGGATTATTGTTTCAGCAAATAAAAAGAATAAACAAAATGGGATGCAGATGTGTTGGTTTTGGGAGATATGGCACATGCTTCTATGTTTTAAAGCAGAGAAATTTATATATATTTTTTATTTTTATTTTTTTCACATATTTTTAAAATAAGGCATATTTATTTGCTTTCCACAGTAATATATTCTCTACTTGTAGATAGCAATTATGGGATCATATGCCAGACATATCTCCTAGCTACAATGATGATACAAAACAGTAGCACAAGATATATCAACTAAAACCCCATTATTTTTATTGGAATTTCTCCCTCGGATAAAATGGCTGCTGTTTTAGCACCAGGGAGCTTTGGTACTATATGTACCCTTTTCAAAACAATATATCTTGTGGTGCGTGCTAAAGCCACAAAAAGCTATACCTTAAAAACTATTACATTCCTCATAAACTACATAAACTATTTCTGTTGTAGTTGTGGGTGTTTTTCTGTGTTCCCTGTGGAACATTTTTACGCCCACATTTTCTATGCCAAAAGGTCCATCCAAATTGTACTTGTTCCCAGTTGGTCTCCTCCCTCTGCACCTATGATGAGACATTCTGGGCTCTTCCATTCTACCCCCTACTCTACTGTACATGTTCTCAAGGTGGACCTTCTACGGTCAAAGCTACTAACCTTGCCAATAGTGTTGTGCCTATTTATTGAACTGCTGCTGGGGTGTCTGCTGTTCTCTGATGTACAGCAAATAAACACAAAATGGTGTAATGTGGCATTATAGTTGTTGCACAGTTTGGGAACATATTGGAGAAAATGGGGAGAATCATAACCATGTGTTTCCTTACTTTACGTGCTTGATGAAGACCTATCATGTTACTTTTACATAGTTGTTTGTAATTAATCCTTATTGACAATACATTTGCTTATTTATAATAAACATTGTTCTTAAAATGAAATACTTTAAAGGAGGAGTCTAATTTAAATGTCCTTTTTTCCACATTTAAATTTTACTTACTTTGATAGATCTTTACTTGCTCTTCCATTTTTTTTTTAATCTGGTGCTCCATTCAGGAGATATGTGATTGAAATAATGTGTCTGGTAGGTTTAAAAAATAATTAAATAAATAGGACATGCACAGGGGGGGGGGGGGGGCAAGATACTAACATTGGAAGAGCTAAACTCATATAGGCTTCGGGAGGATTGCTGCTTTAAATATATTTGTGCAGTCTAGTGCCCCTGGCTATACCGTTTTCTTTTGTCCTAACATTATAAGTCCTAATAGGAACAGGCAGTGTTGGGGTTAAACTCCTGCACAGACACCTAGCATATTAGTTGCAGACTGGATAGGATACAATGTTATCCTATCCAGGTGCAGGCCTAACGGCAGTTAGGAGTGTCATGCCTGGAATGGTACTGACTGGAACACATGCCAGTGGTGCGATGCCTGTCAGTACCCGAACCTGCCCTGTTATGGGGCAGGGTTACAAACCCCTGCAAGCCCTGCAAGATGGAGGCACTTTCCTGGAAGATCTGAGCTAAGAACCTGTCCTGTTGAACCTCCCTATACCATCTAAAGAACACTCCATCTGCTGTGAGCCTACAGGTATGCACAACCACACTGGGAACATGTGGCACTTATCCCAGAAGAGCAGGTCCCCCGTAGGAGGGGACGGGGAGGGGGGGGGGTGTTGGATAAGGGTGCTACATTTGTTTCAATGTATTCCTTCATTTATGGCCTTATTCATGTAACTGCAAAGTGGATATTCAAGTCAGTGGTAGTTCAAGTCAGTGGCTCGTAGGCCTAGATACATCAAACTCCATTAAAACGGAGTCAATATTCAGTAGATCCTCCTGTGTATGAAGGCGTCATGTATATTGGTGTTAACGTCCATTTAATTTAATTGTAGTGAACACTGGAACGGGTGTGATAACCTTTATGTAGACTTGATGCATGTGTCCCATAGTTCGATGATTGAAATAAAGTTTGACACATTGCATCATGTTGACTACCTGATGAATCCAATTTAAATTCAAACAGAATTATGTGTATCTTTTGAATTATAACTAGTGTTAGTAACTATAATTGTTAGTGTAATAATATTTATAATAGCCATGCCATGGAAATAATACAGTTTATTAACCTACACAGTATACAATAAAATATCCGTGCAGCATCTAATACATTGTTGGTCAATACATAGCAACTTCATTCTGTGCCAACAATATAAAAAGACATTTTATTATTCACACACGTAGATCTTGACGCTTTGGTGGGGGGGGGGAGGCACATAGAAACATAATTTTTTAGTACGTACTATCTGCATATCTGTATACCTAGTGCTGGCCATTTCTGTGTGCCAAAAACAAGAAAAACAGACTATGCCGATGGTGCAGATTCAGAAACTTCAGGTTAGTACAAAAGGTCCAAACATGCAAACCTAGCATTTCTGTGCTTCAATTTAGCATCAGAAAAGCTGTTGGCGACGCTTACTGTAGGATTCTGAGACATGGAAAAACAAAAATAAATCACCATAACAAAATTAAAACTAACAGAAACAAACAGACTTGCATACTGCTAGGTACCATAAGATTAAATAAGGGAAATTTACAGTAGGTGGAGAGTACGTAGAGCAAATTCATCAGGGGTTGTTGCATGTAGCTGGAGCCAGCTCTGCGGTGCGTTGGCAGCAGAGAGTCCAGGCTGGAGCATGCAGGTGGGGCAGTCTGGCGATCCCAGGTCGGGGCAGGCAGCAAACAGAAGAATGGTCAATCAAGCCAAAGGTCAGAGCAGGGAGCAGGCAGCAGTGAAAGAGGTCTAGCCAGATTCAGTACCAGGTGTTGGGAATAATCATCAGGGAGCTTCCAAGTAGTAGTGGAACAGGATTACCTGCCTCCAGGCAAGCAAACTTGTTGTGAAGCAAAGGACAGGGCTGGTGCCTTCTTATAGGCCATGAAAAGTTATGTGATGCAATCAGCACAGCTGACTGCTAAGGGGCTGACAGGTAGTGACTTTTTTGACTCCCACTACACATTTGCCCTATGACTGCAGTGCATATATGCAGGGCACGTGCAGGAAATTCCTGTAAAATGATGAGGCTGAGAAGATACCTAAATAAACCAGTTAATGGGCTGAGCTTGGGAGCAAAGTATATGGCCAGGGTCGGCTGGGAATATTGCGGGACTCGGTGCAGACATGTAGGGCGGAGCCTTTACCTTTTCCTTCCTGCAGGGTCCCTCATCATGGCGCCTCGACGTCACATGCCGTCGCATTGCCATGACGACATGATGTCCCATTATCATGGCAACGCAACGCCATTTGACATCACGGCTGCATGATGAGGGCCCCAGCAGGAAGTGATGGGGAGGAGAAGGTAAAAGTATTATACAGGCCTCACGCTCTGCACCAGCAATCAGTTTAATTGTTGTGGGGAAGAGCGCAGGGCCTCTGTAACCGCGGGGCTCGGTGCAGTGGCGTCGATAGCACCGCCATCAAGCCGGAACTGGATGAGGCATAGTGGCAACCAAACAAACATCTTTAACATGCTCTTTATCTGAGAAAGTACTGTCTGGCGTTGAATCAAGTAAGAGCCCTCTAAAGTGTCCAAGGAACAGATTTACAGTAAAACCATTTACTGCTTATAGTGTTATAAAGTTGCCCATTTAGGACTAGATCCACAAAACGTTGTTAAAACAGGAACAAATGTTATGTTTACTGTACTAGCATTATATGCTCAAAGCTAATTATATGCAAAAACATGAACATAATGTCACATTATTGGCGTTACACTTATCCAGACAAGAGAGAGGAGAGAGAAGTAATGCCAGGAAATAATGCTATTTTGTTTAAATGTTGCTTAACTGATGCTTCTTCTCTTCCAAATTTTATAAAGAATTCAGAAATACAGTATCTTGGGTATTTTGAAATAGTATTTTAACAGAATTGTCAGATAAGTGGGAATTCAGCTGCTTTTCTACTACTGTTGACATTTCATTTTAAGTACCAATCAAGAATACGTTGTGAATCCATTTGTGTTAGGTAGTGTCAATAGCTCCAAAATATTACTTATTTTAAAATGCATTGATGTGGCGCTGAATTACATTTTTAACCTCCTGCTTTCTCGTTTGATGATTATTTGCACACAGATTGCCAACATATCAAGCACATTATTGTTCACTCTTTGCATCCACAGCGCATGTTTTTGTGCAAAGCCAATGACTTTGTAACTTGTTTTTAGAATCGTCATATCTGGACCTTGCCTAGATTTAAGACAAGAAGATAGAAGATCGATGCCAGCGCGGCTCCTATAGATGTCAGACTCACCAGGTAGGATTGTAAAATCAATTTATTAAACTACATAAAACAGATACTAACAAGACATGTGACAAAAAGAAAAGAAAAGAGGTTGGGGCGCTCCCTATTTGTATAGGCTTGTGATGTTGCCTGTGTGGTAGTGTGTAACCAAAGAAAGGGTAGTGTATACTTGCCCTTGTTGTTTTCTGCAGCTGGACCAGTAGAGAAGATAAAGCCCGGAATCTTCTTGTAGTTGCAGTGGAGGTGGAGGGTTGGTCAGCGCACGGGATTTTGCTCAAACGTAGAGATAAGAGGATAGGAAGATATGGAACACGGTATTAGTGTTTTAGTAATCGAACGGTACAATACAGCCAAAAGAACTTTGGAATTAAAAATGTATGAAAAATATATTTTTAAAATAGCTTAAAACTCTTTGGAATTAAAGAACCTTGGTAATTAAAAGTAAATATATGAAAAAATATATTCTAAAATAGCTTAAAAATCCTTAAATAAAATCCTTAAATAAAATTTAAATGGAATTGTGTGGTTTTTTTGTGAACAGAAGCAGAATACGTGCTATATGTGGATGACTAACAGGGTGTGTTTATATAGCCTGTTGTTGGTCTGAGGTAAAAAGGGGATAATGGGGCTGGTTAGCAGAGTTTAATGCGCAGTCTTTCCTTCACGGAATGCTGCTAAAAACAATAGCTTTCTCACCCTCCTGGTGGAGGCAGTCCGTGAGTTGCTTCTCTCCCGGGGGCCCAAATAGGAAGAAAAGGGCCGAACTCGGTGAGTGAGCAAAATAGAATTTATTAGGTACAGAAAACAAAGTCAAAATAACACTCACGGTACAGCTTTAAAACAGCCCAGCATCAGCCTGATCGTCCGGTGATATTCCTCTCACCAGTACAGCTCCCGTGGTCGCGTCCGACGGCGGGACCGGAAGAGGAGGTCTTACCGGATGTCAGCAGGCTGGCTGGGTCCTTCAATCAATGGGCTCCGGCAGGGAACAACTAGTTTCGCAATAATGCTTCGTCAGGAACCTGACGAAGCATTATTGCGAAACTAGTTGTTCCCTGCCGGAGCCCATTGATTGAAGGACCCAGCCAGCCTACTGACATCCGGTAAGACCTCCTCTTCCGGTCCCGCCGTCGGACGCGACCACGGGAGCTGTACTGGTGAGAGGAATATCACCGGACGATCAGGCTGATGCTGGGCTGTTTTAAAGCTGTACCGTGAGTGTTATTTTGACTTTGTTTTCTGTACCTAATAAATTCTATTTTGCTCACTCACCGAGTTCGGCCCTTTTCTTCCTATTTGGGCCCCCGGGAGAGAAGCAACTCACGTACTGCCTCCACCAGGAGGGTGAGAAAGCTATTGTTTTTAGCAGCATTCCGTGAAGGAAAGACTGCGCATTAAACTCTGCTAACCAGCCCCATTATCCCCTTTTTACCTCAGACCAACAACAGGCTATATAAACACACCCTGTTAGTCATCCACATATAGCACGTATTCTGCTTCTGTTCACAAAAAAACCACACAATTCCATTTAAATTTTATTTAAGGATTTTATTTAAGGATTTTTAAGCTATTTTAGAATATATTTTTTCATATATTTACTTTTAATTACCAAGGTTCTTTAATTCCAAAGAGTTTTAAGCTATTTTAAAAATATATTTTTCATACATTTTTAATTCCAAAGTTCTTTTGGCTGTATTGTACCGTTCGATTACTAAAACACTAATACCGTGTTCCATATCTTCCTATCCTCTTATCTCTACGTTTGAGCAAAATCCCGTGCGCTGACCAACCCTCCACCTCCACTAACAAGACATGACTAGGAGACCAACTCCCACGCGTTTCGGGCAAGTTTGCCCTTTCTCAAGGAGTGTAACAAGCATGAAGGGAGGGTGTTATTTATACCTCCCTTCTACTAATTGACTAATGTGTTGCACCTAATTGGAAAATTATGCAAATTTCAACACATTGGACTCAATCTCGTTAGTCACATATATATATACAAATATAATAAAATAGTTTGATATGCAGACTATGGTATAATTATCATAGTACAATAGTCTGCAATGGTATAATACCTTAAATCATAATATGTATGAATTCTACATATGTAGTGTCCACAAATTACATAGAAAAATACATGTGGAAACATCATTGTTGATTATTAAGTAAGTATATAATGCTAACCAATCAAAACCACTTGATTAGGGCAAGGCATACATTATGTACATATATATATATATATATATATATATATATATATATATATATATATATGTATATATATATATATATGTATATATATATATATATATATGTATATATATATATAAATATCTCTCTATACAGGATATCACCTTACAAATGCTCCACATAAATGACAAATACAGATACAACAGTTGAAGTATAATGAATATATAATTCCATTAATATATTGTATAATGCTTATGATGTTGGAAAGAAAGAACACAGGGAAGGAAGGGAGCACAGGGGAGGGGGGGGCAGGGGAGGTGGTGGTTGGAGTGGTAAAGGAGGGGTGTGTGGGAGGGGGGGGGAGTGTGTGAGGGTTGTAAGGAAGGAACATGGAATACAGTAATACCCATTAGTAACCCTAGTGTAAGATCACAGAAAAACCTTCAGGTCCCATTCTGTATTGAGGCCTTTAGGTATTTATGTGTCGATGGTGAAGATCTAGAACGTTTCACGTTGGTAAAGAGCCCTGGATCGATCTCCACCTCGTTTGTGGGGTCTAATATGTTCAAGAATTACACATTTTACATTTCTGAGACTACCTGACTGGCATTCCATAAAGTGATTAGACATGGGACGTGTAATGTCCAAATTATTAATATGTCTAATATGTTCTAACATCCTTATTTTAAATAAGCGGGTTGTTAGACCCACATATCGTTTATTGCATCCGCAGGTGATCATGTATATTACATGATCCGTGTTACACGTCACAAATGAAAGGATTCTGTATTCTTTAGTTTGTTCAGTGTTAGTGAAACTTTTACATTTTTGGACATATTGACATATTTTACATTTCCCGCATTTAAAACACCCTATTAGATCTGGGAATAGCATGTTTTTGTTGTATTTGTTCTTGTCTGAGATCATACTTGGTGAAACTAGGCTGCCCAGTGTGTGTGATTTTTGAAAGACAAATGTTGGGTCCATAGATACCATGTCCTTTAATTGAACATCTGTATTGAGAATGGCCCAGTGTTTCCTAATTATTGATTTGATGTTCATAGCTTGACGGCTATATGAGTGATAAAGAATGGTGGTTCACATTGATTTATGTCATTCTGTTTAAATGTATTGTTCTGTTTTGTATGAGCAAAGCTGGAGAGATCAGTATTGATAAGATCATCCCTAGGTTTATTTCTGGCCTTAGTATATGCCCATTGCACTGATAGTGGGTCATAGCCTCTATCTAAAAATCTTTTAATGAGATCATAGGAACTATTGTCAAAGTGTTCCATCGTAGAACAGTTCCTACGTAAATGAAGGAACTGTCCATAGGGTAATCCTTTAAGTAGATTTGGGCTATGGCAACTAGATGCGTGCAAAAGTGTATTCCTAGAGTTGGGCTTCCGGTATATGTTGGTATATACTCGACTATCCATACCTACATACAGACACAAGTCCAAGAATTGTATGCGGTGATGGTGAAAGTGATATGTGAATGACAGATTATAAGTGTTGGTGTTGAGATAAGTGAAGAAGGCATACAGTTGTGAGACTGTGTCAGACCAAACTATAATGAGATAATCTATATAACGGTGTTATGTGATAATGTGATGTCGATAGGGGTTCCTATCTCCAAACACATGGGTATTTTCCCACCACCCCATGAAGAGATTGGCATAGGAAGGCGCAAATGATGATCCCATGGCGGTCCCACATGTTTGGAGATAGAAACCCCCATCCAACATAAAATAATTGTGAGTGAGGAGGAATCTGATGGCATTCAGCAAAAAGGTGATCTGAGCTGGAGCAAGTGTGGCATCAGATTCCAAAAAGTGTCGTGCAGCAGGTAGACCATGTTCATGTGAAATAATAGTGTAAAGCGAAGACACATCTAACGTGACCCAAAGATGTGATGGTGACCAAGTAAAATCAGAAAAACTAGATAAAACGTGTGAGGTGTCTAAAAGGTAGGAAGGAAGTGAAGTGACTAGAGGTTGAAGAAAGTGATTAACGTATTGTGAAAAGTGCTCCCCCAGTGAACCAATACTAGAAACAATGGGTCTACCTGTGCGGTGGAGAAGGGACTTGTGAACTTTAGGGAGGTGATGGAATATGGGTAGAACCGGGTGAGTACTATGTAGATATTCATATTCTTGTACAGAGAGTACTTGAAGGATCCTGCCAAACTCTAATAGTTCATATAATTCCAATAGGAAACCCTGAGTTGGATCCATACTGTATGTAACTTGGTATAGGATTTGTCATCATGGAGTTGGCGTAAGGCCTCTTCTACATAGTAAGCATAGTCTAGGACCACCACTGCTCCCCCTTTATCGGCATTCTTAACCACAATAAGATTATTTTCTTTTAAAGATTGAATAGCTTGTCTTTGTGTGAAGTTCAGATTGTTTGAACTATGAACAACATTTTTGGTTGTGGTAATACCTTGGGAGAGCAGTAGTAGATCCCGTTCCACGGCTGATTGAAACACATTGATTGCATGACCTGTGAAATACATGGGATGAAACTTAGATTTGTTTTTGAAACCTGACGATTGGCTACCCAGAAAGTTTTGTGAATCATATCCAGTCTCTGGTTGATCATTCAACAGCTCTAGCAAGTCCTGTATATGACAATTATCACGAAATGTGAACTGCTTCTTAATATCAAAAATTGGAATTGGACATGGTTCTTCATTATTTGATATTACGTTGTGGACATTGGGTCTCATGGATACTGTCTGTAGATCACCATGGTTAGGTATAGGTATTGAACTGTCTTTGTGCTTGAAAAAACTTTTGAGAGTTAACTTCCTAGTGAACCGGTGAAGATCCACTATAGTGGAGAATAAATCAAAATTTCTATCCGGTGCAAATGTAAGTCCCAAATTCAACTCACTCAGTTCAGATTGTGACAGTGTGTATTTAGAGATATTTAGAATGTTTGTGTCTTCTAATTTCAGTGCCTCATCTTTTTTGCAGGGGCCACCCACCAGCTTATTCCTGGATCTTCTTCTCCGTCTGTGTCGTTTTTTGACTGCTGGCGTCCAGATGTATTCATGGCATATGTCTGTGTTCTCCGTGGTAGAAGAATTTCTTCATTGGAAGATGCTCCGGATTCAGTACCTGAGAAGGACACACTTGGAGGGATATGTTCAGAGTCTGAAATATCTGATTCTATATTTTTTCCTGTGTGTGCATCTGATTTTGAATTTTTCCTGAGTATTGATTTGGGTTTAGAAGTAATTTTCTTATTACTATTGTGATTCATATTCTGTGGATTTTTCTTAAAGGTTGTTTTGCTCGTATGTGGTTTCTGCCAAAGATAAATTTGTTTTTTTCTGATAATCAATTTTGTCCCTTTCATATTTGGTTTGTTTGGCCAGCATTATACTTTTTTCTAGATTTTTAATTCTCTGTGATAGTAATTTGTCCATATCTTTGAACCGGTCTATATGGGTGAAAGCCTGCAATTGAGATTGTAGATTTATAACATGCTTGTGTGAAGTGATTTTCTTTTTGGATTTGTGTTGAATAATTAATTCAATTAATTTAAAGGAACACTGGTCCAAAATTAGGTTCCATTGTTTCTCAAATTCGTGTGTTTCAAATCCAAATGATGGAGCTTTTGTCATTCGGAGACCTCCAAAATTCTCCAGTGTAACAATGTCCCACCATAATTTTAAATCATGCGATATACATTTTTCTAAACGAAAAAATTGCGCTTTAAGATCTTGTATATCCTCACATAGAATATTACAGTCCTGATCAAAAAAAGACTCAGCTTTTTTGGTGCTAGCTGCCAAATTAAAACAATTAAAGGCAAAATGAGAATTTAAATCTTGTGGAGACACTGTAGGTATATCCATACTGAATAATTTTCAAAGTATAATGTGATGTCAATTGAGTATTGAGTCCAGCAACAGTGTAGAAGAACAAGGAGTCAAAAAAGAAACACTTAAAAGTATCACATCGATGAAATAAAATCCAGGGTTAATATTACCTGCTGGAACACTGGTGAGTCTGTGAAGATAGATGATATAAGTATCCAGGTGTAAATCCAAGTCCAGGCGGTGTGGATATGCAGACCAAGAAGAACTGACTGGCGACTCCAGGATAAACACCTTATGGCTATTAGCCTGTATATGGTTGATAAGTAGGGCAAGGAAAAAAGTCTAATGGATGTATGGGGTTGCGGCTGTGTGCAGTCCCGTTCTCAATCTATGGCGAGCGGCTGCAGATGCGACAGCTAACGGATGGAGTGGATACTCACGATGGTCCGTCCCCTCTGCTCACGACTGCACTTTCCCCTCCAGGGGTGAAGGACGTACTTCACTTGCGCAGCCACGATTCGGATGTAGACAAGAAGATAGAAGATCGATGCCAGCAGACTCACCAGGTAGGATGGTAAAATCAATGTATTAAACTACATAAAGCAGATACTAACAAGACATGACTAGAAGACCTCCTCCCACGCGTTTCAGGCAAGTTTGCCCTTTCTCAAGGAGTGTAACAAGCATGAAGGGAGGGTGTTATTTATACCTCCCTTCTACTAATTGACTAATGTGTTGCACCTAATTGGAAAATTATGCAAATTTCAACACATTGGACTCAAACTCGTTAGTCACATATATATATATACAAATATAATAAAATAGTTTGATATGCAGACTATGGTATAATTATCATAGTACAATAGTCTGCAATGGTATAATACCTTAAATCATAATATGTATGAATTCTACATATGTAGTGTCCACAAATTACATAGAAAAATACATGTGGAAACATCATTGTTGATTATTAAGTAAGTATATAATGCTAACCAATCAAAACCACTTGATTAGGGCAAGGCATACATTATGTACATATATATCTATCTATATATATATATATATATATATATATATATATATATATATATATATATATATATAGATAGATATATATGTATATATATATAAATATCTCTCTATACAGGATATCACCTTACAAATGCTCCACATAAATGACAAATACAGATACAACAGTAGAAGTATAATGAATATATAATTCCATTAATATATTGTATAATGCTTATGATGTTGGAAAGAAAGAACACAGGGAAGGAAGGGAGCACAGGGGAGGGGGGGGCAGGGGAGGTGGTGGTTGGAGTGGTAAGGGAGGGGTGTGTGGGAGGGGGGGGGGAGTGTGTGAGGGTTGTAAGGAAGGAACATGGAATACAGTAATACCCATTAGTAACCCTAGTGTAAGATCACAGAAAAACCTTCAGGTCCCATTCTGTATTGAGGCCTTTAGGTATTTATGTGTCGATGGTGAAGATCTAGAACGTTTCACGTTGGTAAAGAGCCCTGGATCGATCTCCACCTCGTTTGTGGGGTCTAATATGTTCAAGAATTACACATTTTACATTTCTGAGACTACCTGACTGGCATTCCATAAAGTGATTAGACATGGGACGTGTAATGTCCAAATTATTAATATGTCTAATATGTTCTAACATCCTTATTTTAAATAAGCGGGTTGTTAGACCCACATATCGTTTATTGCATCCGCAGGTGATCATGTATATTACATGATCCGTGTTACACGTCACAAATGAAAGGATTCTGTATTCTTTAGTTTGTTCAGTGTTAGTGAAACTTTTACACTTTTGGACATATTGACATATTTTACATTTCCTGCATTTAAAACACCCTATTAGATCTGGGAATAGCATGTTTTTGTTGTATTTGTTCTTGTCTGAGATCATACTTGGTGAAACTAGGCTGCCCAGTGTGTGTGCTTTTTGAAAGACAAATGTTGGGTCCATAGATACCATGTCCTTTAAGAGAACATCTGTATTGAGAATGGCCCAGTGTTTCCTAATTATTGATTTGATGTTCATAGCTTGACGGCTATATGAGTGATAAAGAATGGTGGTTCACATTGATTTATGTCATTCTGTTTAAATGTATTGTTCTGTTTTGTATGAGCAAAGCTGGAGAGATCAGTATTGATAAGATCATCCCTAGGTTTATTTCTGGCCTTAGTATATGCCCATTGCACTGATAGTGGGTCATAGCCTCTATCTAAAAATCTTTTAATGAGATCATAGGAACTATTGTCAAAGTGTTCCATCGTAGAACAGTTCCTACGTAAATGAAGGAACTGTCCATAGGGTAATCCTTTAAGTAGATTTGGGCTATGGCAACTAGATGCGTGCAAAAGTGTATTCCTAGAGTTGGGCTTCCGGTATATGTTGGTATATACTCGACTATCCATACCTACATACAGACACAAGTCCAAGAATTGTATGCGGTGATGGTGAAAGTGATATGTGAATGACAGATTATAAGTGTTGGTGTTGAGATAAGTGAAGAAGGCATACAGTTGTGAGACTGTGTCAGACCAAACTATAATGAGATAATCTATATAACGGTGATATGTGATAATGTGATGTCGATAGGGGGTTCCTATCTCCAAACACATGGGTATTTTCCCACCACCCCATGAAGAGATTGGCATAGGAAGGCGCAAATGATGATCCCATGGCGGTCCCACATGTTTGGAGATAGAAACCCCCATCCAACATAAAATAATTGTGAGTGAGGAGGAATCTGATGGCATTCAGCAAAAAGGTGATTTGAGCTGGAGCAAGTGTGGCATCAGATTCCAAAAAGTGTCGTGCAGCAGGTAGACCATGTTCATGTGAAATAATAGTGTAAAGCGAAGACACATCTAACGTGACCCAAAGATGTGATGGTGACCAAGTAAAATCAGAAAAACTAGATAAAACGTGTGAGGTGTCTAAAAGGTAGGAAGGAAGTGAAGTGACTAGAGGTTGAAGAAAGTGATTAACGTATTGTGAAAAGTGCTCCCCCAGTGAACCAATACTACAAACAATGGGTCTACCTGTGCGGTGGAGAAGGGACTTGTGAACTTTAGGGAGGTGATGGAATATGGGTAGAACCGGGTGAGTACTATGTAGATATTCATATTCTTGTACAGAGAGTACTTGAAGGATCCTGCCAAACTCTAATAGTTCATATAATTCCAATAGGAAACCCTGAGTTGGATCCATACTGTATGTAACTTGGTATAGGATTTGTCATCATGGAGTTGGCGTAAGGCCTCTTCTACATAGTAAGCATAGTCTAGGACCACCACTGCTCCCCCTTTATCGGCATTCTTAACCACAATAAGATTATTTTCTTTTAAAGATTGAATAGCTTGTCTTTGTGTGAAGTTCAGATTGTTTGAACTATGAACAACATTTTTGGTTGTGGTAATACCTTGGGAGAGCAGTAGTAGATCCCGTTCCACGGCTGATTGAAACACATTGATTGCATGACCTGTGAAATACATGGGATGAAACTTAGATTTGTTTTTGAAACCTGACGATTGGCTACCCAGAAAGTTTTGTGAATCATATCCAGTCTCTGGTTGATCATTCAACAGCTCTAGCAAGTCCTGTATATGACAATTATCACGAAATGTGAACTGCTTCTTAATATCAAAAATTGGAATTGGACATGGTTCTTCATTATTTGATATTACGTTGTGGACATTGGGTCTCATGGATACTGTCTGTAGATCACCATGGTTAGGTATAGGTATTGAACTGTCTTTGTGCTTGAAAAAACTTTTGAGAGTTAACTTCCTAGTGAACCGGTGAAGATCCACTATAGTGGAGAATAAATCAAAATTTCTATCCGGTGCAAATGTAAGTCCCAAATTCAACACACTCAGTTCAGATTGTGACAGTGTGTATTTAGAGATATTTAGAATGTTTGTGTCTTCTAATTTCAGTGCCTCATCTTTTTTGCAGGGGCCACCCACCAGCTTATTCCTGGATCTTCTTCTCCGTCTGTGTCGTTTTTTGACTGCTGGCGTCCAGATGTATTCATGGCATATGTCTGTGTTCTCCGTGGTAGAAGAATTTCTTCATTGGAAGATGCTCCGGATTCAGTACCTGAGAAGGACACACTTGGAGGGATATGTTCAGAGTCTGAAATATCTGATTCTATATTTTTTCCTGTGTGTGCATCTGATTTTGAATTTTTCCTGAGTATTGATTTGGGTTTAGAAGTAATTTTCTTATTACTATTGTGATTCATATTCTGTGGATTTTTCTTAAAGGTTGTTTTGCTCGTATGTGGTTTCTGCCAAAGATAAATTTGTTTTTTTCTGATAATCAATTTTGTCCCTTTCATATTTGGTTTGTTTGGCCAGCATTATACTTTTTTCTAGATTTTTAATTCTCTGTGATAGTAATTTGTCCATATCTTTGAACCGGTCTATATGGGTGAAAGCCTGCAATTGAGATTGTAGATCTATAAAATGCTTGTGTGAAGTGATTTTCTTTTTGGATTTGTGTTGAATAATTAATTCAATTAATTTAAAGGAACACTGGTCCAAAATTAGGTTCCATTGTTTCTCAAATTCGTGTGTTTCAAATCCAAATGATGGAGCTTTTGTCATTCGGAGACCTCCAAAATTCTCCAGTGTAACAATGTCCCACCATAATTTTAAATCATGCGATATACATTTTTCTAAACGAAAAAATTGCGCTTTAAGATCTTGTATATCCTCACATAGAATATTACAGTCCTGATCAAAAAAAGACTCAGCTTTTTTGGTGCTAGCTGCCAAATTAAAACAATTAAAGGCAAAATGAGAATTTAAATCTTGTGGAGACACTGTAGGTATATCCATACTGAATAATTTTCAAAGTATAATGTGATGTCAATTGAGTATTGAGTCCAGCAACAGTGTAGAAGAACAAGGAGTCAAAAAAGAAACACTTAAAAGTATCACATCGATGAAATAAAATCCAGGGTTAATATTACCTGCTGGAACACTGGTGAGTCTGTGAAGATAGATGATATAAGTATCCAGGTGTAAATCCAAGTCCAGGCGGTGTGGATATGCAGACCAAGAAGAACTGACTGGCGACTCCAGGATAAACACCTTATGGCTATTAGCCTGTATATGGTTGATAAGTAGGGCAAGGAAAAAAGTCTAATGGATGTATGGGGTTGCGGCTGTGTGCAGTCCCGTTCTCAATCTATGGCGAGCGGCTGCAGATGCGACAGCTAACGGATGGAGTGGATACTCACGATGGTCCGTCCCCTCTGCTCACGACTGCACTTTCCCCTCCAGGGGTGAAGGACGTACTTCACTTGCGCAGCCACGATTCGGATGTAGACAAGAAGATAGAAGATCGATGCCAGCAGACTCACCAGGTAGGATGGTAAAATCAATGTATTAAACTACATAAAGCAGATACTAACAAGACATGACTAGAAGACCTCCTCCCACGCGTTTCAGGCAAGTTTGCCCTTTCTCAAGGAGTGTAACAAGCATGAAGGGAGGGTGTTATTTATACCTCCCTTCTACTAATTGACTAATGTGTTGCACCTAATTGGAAAATTATGCAAATTTCAACACATTGGACTCAAACTCGTTAGTCACATATATATATATACAAATATAATAAAATAGTTTGATATGCAGACTATGGTATAATTATCATAGTACAATAGTCTGCAATGGTATAATACCTTAAATCATAATATGTATGAATTCTACATATGTAGTGTCCACAAATTACATAGAAAAATACATGTGGAAACATCATTGTTGATTATTAAGTAAGTATATAATGCTAACCAATCAAAACCACTTGATTAGGGCAAGGCATACATTATGTACATATATATCTATCTATATATATATATATATATATATATATATATATATATAGATAGATATATATGTATATATATATAAATATCTCTCTATACAGGATATCACCTTACAAATGCTCCACATAAATGACAAATACAGATACAACAGTAGAAGTATAATGAATATATAATTCCATTAATATATTGTATAATGCTTATGATGTTGGAAAGAAAGAACACAGGGAAGGAAGGGAGCACAGGGGAGGGGGGGGCAGGGGAGGTGGTGGTTGGAGTGGTAAGGGAGGGGTGTGTGGGAGGGGGGGGGAGTGTGTGAGGGTTGTAAGGAAGGAACATGGAATACAGTAATACCCATTAGTAACCCTAGTGTAAGATCACAGAAAAACCTTCAGGTCCCATTCTGTATTGAGGCCTTTAGGTATTTATGTGTCGATGGTGAAGATCTAGAACGTTTCACGTTGGTAAAGAGCCCTAGATCGATCTCCACCTCGTTTGTGGGGTCTAATATGTTCAAGAATTACACATTTTACATTTCTGAGACTACCTGACTGGCATTCCATAAAGTGATTAGACATGGGACGTGTAATGTCCAAATTATTAATATGTCTAATATGTTCTAACATCCTTATTTTAAATAAGCGGGTTGTTAGACCCACATATCGTTTATTGCATCCGCAGGTGATCATGTATATTACATGATCCGTGTTACACGTCACAAATGAAAGGATTCTGTATTCTTTAGTTTGTTCAGTGTTAGTGAAACTTTTACACTTTTGGACATATTGACATATTTTACATTTCCTGCATTTAAAACACCCTATTAGATCTGGGAATAGCATGTTTTTGTTGTATTTGTTCTTGTCTGAGATCATACTTGGTGAAACTAGGCTGCCCAGTGTGTGTGCTTTTTGAAAGACAAATGTTGGGTCCATAGATACCATGTCCTTTAAGAGAACATCTGTATTGAGAATGGCCCAGTGTTTCCTAATTATTGATTTGATGTTCATAGCTTGACGGCTATATGAGTGATAAAGAATGGTGGTTCACATTGATTTATGTCATTCTGTTTAAATGTATTGTTCTGTTTTGTATGAGCAAAGCTGGAGAGATCAGTATTGATAAGATCATCCCTAGGTTTATTTCTGGCCTTAGTATATGCCCATTGCACTGATAGTGGGTCATAGCCTCTATCTAAAAATCTTTTAATGAGATCATAGGAACTATTGTCAAAGTGTTCCATCGTAGAACAGTTCCTACGTAAATGAAGGAACTGTCCATAGGGTAATCCTTTAAGTAGATTTGGGCTATGGCAACTAGATGCGTGCAAAAGTGTATTCCTAGAGTTGGGCTTCCGGTATATGTTGGTATATACTCGACTATCCATACCTACATACAGACACAAGTCCAAGAATTGTATGCGGTGATGGTGAAAGTGATATGTGAATGACAGATTATAAGTGTTGGTGTTGAGATAAGTGAAGAAGGCATACAGTTGTGAGACTGTGTCAGACCAAACTATAATGAGATAATCTATATAACGGTGATATGTGATAATGTGATGTCGATAGGGGGTTCCTATCTCCAAACACATGGGTATTTTCCCACCACCCCATGAAGAGATTGGCATAGGAAGGCGCAAATGATGATCCCATGGCGGTCCCACATGTTTGGAGATAGAAACCCCCATCCAACATAAAATAATTGTGAGTGAGGAGGAATCTGATGGCATTCAGCAAAAAGGTGATTTGAGCTGGAGCAAGTGTGGCATCAGATTCCAAAAAGTGTCGTGCAGCAGGTAGACCATGTTCATGTGAAATAATAGTGTAAAGCGAAGACACATCTAACGTGACCCAAAGATGTGATGGTGACCAAGTAAAATCAGAAAAACTAGATAAAACGTGTGAGGTGTCTAAAAGGTAGGAAGGAAGTGAAGTGACTAGAGGTTGAAGAAAGTGATTAACGTATTGTGAAAAGTGCTCCCCCAGTGAACCAATACTACAAACAATGGGTCTACCTGTGCGGTGGAGAAGGGACTTGTGAACTTTAGGGAGGTGATGGAATATGGGTAGAACCGGGTGAGTACTATGTAGATATTCATATTCTTGTACAGAGAGTACTTGAAGGATCCTGCCAAACTCTAATAGTTCATATAATTCCAATAGGAAACCCTGAGTTGGATCCATACTGTATGTAACTTGGTATAGGATTTGTCATCATGGAGTTGGCGTAAGGCCTCTTCTACATAGTAAGCATAGTCTAGGACCACCACTGCTCCCCCTTTATCGGCATTCTTAACCACAATAAGATTATTTTCTTTTAAAGATTGAATAGCTTGTCTTTGTGTGAAGTTCAGATTGTTTGAACTATGAACAACATTTTTGGTTGTGGTAATACCTTGGGAGAGCAGTAGTAGATCCCGTTCCACGGCTGATTGAAACACATTGATTGCATGACCTGTGAAATACATGGGATGAAACTTAGATTTGTTTTTGAAACCTGACGATTGGCTACCCAGAAAGTTTTGTGAATCATATCCAGTCTCTGGTTGATCATTCAACAGCTCTAGCAAGTCCTGTATATGACAATTATCACGAAATGTGAACTGCTTCTTAATATCAAAAATTGGAATTGGACATGGTTCTTCATTATTTGATATTACGTTGTGGACATTGGGTCTCATGGATACTGTCTGTAGATCACCATGGTTAGGTATAGGTATTGAACTGTCTTTGTGCTTGAAAAAACTTTTGAGAGTTAACTTCCTAGTGAACCGGTGAAGATCCACTATAGTGGAGAATAAATCAAAATTTCTATCCGGTGCAAATGTAAGTCCCAAATTCAACACACTCAGTTCAGATTGTGACAGTGTGTATTTAGAGATATTTAGAATGTTTGTGTCTTCTAATTTCAGTGCCTCATCTTTTTTGCAGGGGCCACCCACCAGCTTATTCCTGGATCTTCTTCTCCGTCTGTGTCGTTTTTTGACTGCTGGCGTCCAGATGTATTCATGGCATATGTCTGTGTTCTCCGTGGTAGAAGAATTTCTTCATTGGAAGATGCTCCGGATTCAGTACCTGAGAAGGACACACTTGGAGGGATATGTTCAGAGTCTGAAATATCTGATTCTATATTTTTTCCTGTGTGTGCATCTGATTTTGAATTTTTCCTGAGTATTGATTTGGGTTTAGAAGTAATTTTCTTATTACTATTGTGATTCATATTCTGTGGATTTTTCTTAAAGGTTGTTTTGCTCGTATGTGGTTTCTGCCAAAGATAAATTTGTTTTTTTCTGATAATCAATTTTGTCCCTTTCATATTTGGTTTGTTTGGCCAGCATTATACTTTTTTCTAGATTTTTAATTCTCTGTGATAGTAATTTGTCCATATCTTTGAACCGGTCTATATGGGTGAAAGCCTGCAATTGAGATTGTAGATCTATAAAATGCTTGTGTGAAGTGATTTTCTTTTTGGATTTGTGTTGAATAATTAATTCAATTAATTTAAAGGAACACTGGTCCAAAATTAGGTTCCATTGTTTCTCAAATTCGTGTGTTTCAAATCCAAATGATGGAGCTTTTGTCATTCGGAGACCTCCAAAATTCTCCAGTGTAACAATGTCCCACCATAATTTTAAATCATGCGATATACATTTTTCTAAACGAAAAAATTGCGCTTTAAGATCTTGTATATCCTCACATAGAATATTACAGTCCTGATCAAAAAAAGACTCAGCTTTTTTGGTGCTAGCTGCCAAATTAAAACAATTAAAGGCAAAATGAGAATTTAAATCTTGTGGAGACACTGTAGGTATATCCATACTGAATAATTTTCAAAGTATAATGTGATGTCAATTGAGTATTGAGTCCAGCAACAGTGTAGAAGAACAAGGAGTCAAAAAAGAAACACTTAAAAGTATCACATCGATGAAATAAAATCCAGGGTTAATATTACCTGCTGGAACACTGGTGAGTCTGTGAAGATAGATGATATAAGTATCCAGGTGTAAATCCAAGTCCAGGCGGTGTGGATATGCAGACCAAGAAGAACTGACTGGCGACTCCAGGATAAACACCTTATGGCTATTAGCCTGTATATGGTTGATAAGTAGGGCAAGGAAAAAAGTCTAATGGATGTATGGGGTTGCGGCTGTGTGCAGTCCCGTTCTCAATCTATGGCGAGCGGCTGCAGATGCGACAGCTAACGGATGGAGTGGATACTCACGATGGTCCGTCCCCTCTGCTCACGACTGCACTTTCCCCTCCAGGGGTGAAGGACGTACTTCACTTGCGCAGCCACGATTCGGATGTAGACAAGAAGATAGAAGATCGATGCCAGCAGACTCACCAGGTAGGATGGTAAAATCAATGTATTAAACTACATAAAGCAGATACTAACAAGACATGACTAGAAGACCTCCTCCCACGCGTTTCAGGCAAGTTTGCCCTTTCTCAAGGAGTGTAACAAGCATGAAGGGAGGGTGTTATTTATACCTCCCTTCTACTAATTGACTAATGTGTTGCACCTAATTGGAAAATTATGCAAATTTCAACACATTGGACTCAAACTCGTTAGTCACATATATATATACAAATATAATAAAATAGTTTGATATGCAGACTATGGTATAATTATCATAGTACAATAGTCTGCAATGGTATAATACCTTAAATCATAATATGTATGAATTCTACATATGTAGTGTCCACAAATTACATAGAAAAATACATGTGGAAACATCATTGTTGATTATTAAGTAAGTATATAATGCTAACCAATCAAAACCACTTGATTAGGGCAAGGCATACATTATGTACATATATATATATATATATATATATATATATATATATATATATATATATGTATATATATATAAATATCTCTCTATACAGGATATCACCTTACAAATGCTCCACATAAATGACAAATACAGATACAACAGTAGAAGTATAATGAATATATAATTCCATTAATATATTGTATAATGCTTATGATGTTGGAAAGAAAGAACACAGGGAAGGAAGGGAGCACAGGGGAGGGGGGGGCAGGGGAGGTGGTGGTTGGAGTGGTAAGGGAGGGGTGTGCGGGAGGGGGGGGGATTGTGTGAGGGTTGTAAGGAAGGAACATGGAATACAGTAATACCCATTAGTAACCCTAGTGTAAGATCACAGAAAAACCTTCAGGTCCCATTCTGTATTGAGGCCTTTAGGTATTTATGTGTCGATGGTGAAGATCTAGAACGTTTCACGTTGGTAAAGAGCCCTGGATCGATCTCCACCTCGTTTGTGGGGTCTAATATGTTCAAGAATTACACATTTTACATTTCTGAGACTACCTGACTGGCATTCCATAAAGTGATTAGACATGGGACGTGTAATGTCCAAATTATTAATATGTCTAATATGTTCTAACATCCTTATTTTAAATAAGCGGGTTGTTAGACCCACATATCGTTTATTGCATCCGCAGGTGATCATGTATATTACATGATCCGTGTTACACGTCACAAATGAAAGGATTCTGTATTCTTTAGTTTGTTCAGTGTTAGTGAAACTTTTACATTTTTGGACATATTGACATATTTTACATTTCCCGCATTTAAAACACCCTATTAGATCTGGGAATAGCATGTTTTTGTTGTATTTGTTCTTGTCTGAGATCATACTTGGTGAAACTAGGCTGCCCAGTGTGTGTGCTTTTTGAAAGACAAATGTTGGGTCCATAGATACCATGTCCTTTAAGAGAACATCTGTATTGAGAATGGCCCAGTGTTTCCTAATTATTGATTTGATGTTCATAGCTTGACGGCTATATGAGTGATAAAGAATGGTGGTTCACATTGATTTATGTCATTCTGTTTAAATGTATTGTTCTGTTTTGTATGAGCAAAGCTGGAGAGATCAGTATTGATAAGATCATCCCTAGGTTTATTTCTGGCCTTAGTATATGCCCATTGCACTGATAGTGGGTCATAGCCTCTATCTAAAAATCTTTTAATGAGATCATAGGAACTATTGTCAAAGTGTTCCATCGTAGAACAGTTCCTACGTAAATGAAGGAACTGTCCATAGGGTAATCCTTTAAGTAGATTTGGGCTATGGCAACTAGATGCGTGCAAAAGTGTATTCCTAGAGTTGGGCTTCCGGTATATGTTGGTATATACTCGACTATCCATACCTACATACAGACACAAGTCCAAGAATTGTATGCGTTGATGGTGAAAGTGATATGTGAATGACAGATTATAAGTGTTGTTGTTGAGATAAGTGAAGAAGGCATACAGTTGTGAGACTGTGTCAGACCAAACTATAATGAGATAATCTATATAACGGTGATATGTGATAATGTGATGTCGATAGGGGTTCCTATCTCCAAACACATGGGTATTTTCCCACCACCCCATGAAGAGATTGGCATAGGAAGGCGCAAATGATGATCCCATGGCGGTCCCACATGTTTGGAGATAGAAACCCCCATCCAACATAAAATAATTGTGAGTGAGGAGGAATCTGATGGCATTCAGCAAAAAGGTGATCTGAGCTGGAGCAAGTGTGGCATCAGATTCCAAAAAGTGTCGTGCAGCAGGTAGACCATGTTCATGTGAAATAATAGTGTAAAGCGAAGACACATCTAACGTGACCCAAAGATGTGATGGTGACCAAGTAAAATCAGAAAAACTAGATAAAACGTGTGAGGTGTCTAAAAGGTAGGAAGGAAGTGAAGTGACTAGAGGTTGAAGAAAGTGATTAACGTATTGTGAAAAGTGCTCCCCCAGTGAACCAATACTAGAAACAATGGGTCTACCTGTGCGGTGGAGAAGGGACTTGTGAACTTTAGGGAGGTGATGGAATATGGGTAGAACCGGGTGAGTACTATGTAGATATTCATATTCTTGTACAGAGAGTACTTGAAGGATCCTGCCAAACTCTAATAGTTCATATAATTCCAATAGGAAACCCTGAGTTGGATCCATACTGTATGTAACTTGGTATAGGATTTGTCATCATGGAGTTGGCGTAAGGCCTCTTCTACATAGTAAGCATAGTCTAGGACCACCACTGCTCCCCCTTTATCGGCATTCTTAACCACAATAAGATTATTTTCTTTTAAAGATTGAATAGCTTGTCTTTGTGTGAAGTTCAGATTGTTTGAACTATGAACAACATTTTTGGTTGTGGTAATACCTTGGGAGAGCAGTAGTAGATCCCGTTCCACGGCTGATTGAAACACATTGATTGCATGACCTGTGAAATACATGGGATGAAACTTAGATTTGTTTTTGAAACCTGACGATTGGCTACCCAGAAAGTTTTGTGAATCATATCCAGTCTCTGGTTGATCATTCAACAGCTCTAGCAAGTCCTGTATATGACAATTATCACGAAATGTGAACTGCTTCTTAATATCAAAAATTGGAATTGGACATGGTTCTTCATTATTTGATATTACGTTGTGGACATTGGGTCTCATGGATACTGTCTGTAGATCACCATGGTTAGGTATAGGTATTGAACTGTCTTTGTGCTTGAAAAAACTTTTGAGAGTTAACTTCCTAGTGAACCGGTGAAGATCCACTATAGTGGAGAATAAATCAAAATTTCTATCCGGTGCAAATGTAAGTCCCAAATTCAACACACTCAGTTCAGATTGTGACAGTGTGTATTTAGAGATATTTAGAATGTTTGTGTCTTCTAATTTCAGTGCCTCATCTTTTTTGCAGGGGCCACCCACCAGCTTATTCCTGGATCTTCTTCTCCGTCTGTGTCGTTTTTTGACTGCTGGCGTCCAGATGTATTCATGGCATATGTCTGTGTTCTCCGTGGTAGAAGAATTTCTTCATTGGAAGATGCTCCGGATTCAGTACCTGAGAAGGACACACTTGGAGGGATATGTTCAGAGTCTGAAATATCTGATTCTATATTTTTTCCTGTGTGTGCATCTGATTTTGAATTTTTCCTGAGTATTGATTTGGGTTTAGAAGTAATTTTCTTATTACTATTGTGATTCATATTCTGTGGATTTTTCTTAAAGGTTGTTTTGCTCGTATGTGGTTTCTGCCAAAGATAAATTTGTTTTTTTCTGATAATCAATTTTGTCCCTTTCATATTTGGTTTGTTTGGCCAGCATTATACTTTTTTCTAGATTTTTAATTCTCTGTGATAGTAATTTGTCCATATCTTTGAACCGGTCTATATGGGTGAAAGCCTGCAATTGAGATTGTAGATCTATAACATGCTTGTGTGAAGTGATTTTCTTTTTGGATTTGTGTTGAATAATTAATTCAATTAATTTAAAGGAACACTGGTCCAAAATTAGGTTCCATTGTTTCTCAAATTCGTGTGTTTCAAATCCAAATGATGGAGCTTTTGTCATTCGGAGACCTCCAAAATTCTCCAGTGTAACAATGTCCCACCATAATTTTAAATCATGCGATATACATTTTTCTAAACGAAAAAATTGCGCTTTAAGATCTTGTATATCCTCACATAGAATATTACAGTCCTGATCAAAAAAAGACTCAGCTTTTTTGGTGCTAGCTGCCAAATTAAAACAATTAAAGGCAAAATGAGAATTTAAATCTTGTGGAGACACTGTAGGTATATCCATACTGAATAATTTTCAAAGTATAATGTGATGTCAATTGAGTCTTGAGTCCAGCAACAGTGTAGAAGAACAAGGAGTCAAAAAAGAAACACTTAAAAGTATCACATCGATGAAATAAAATCCAGGGTTAATATTACCTGCTGGAACACTGGTGAGTCTGTGAAGATAGATGATATAAGTATCCAGGTGTAAATCCAAGTCCAGGCAGTGTGGATATGCAGACCAAGAAGAACTGACTGGCGACTCCAGGATAAACACCTTATGGCTATTAGCCTGTATATGGTTGATAAGTAGGGCAAGGAAAAAAGTCTAATGGATGTATGGGGTTGCGGCTGTGTGCAGTCCCGTTCTCAATCTATGGCGAGCGGCTGCAGATGCGACAGCTAACGGATGGAGTGGATACTCACGATGGTCCGTCCCCTCTGCTCACGACTGCACTTTCCCCTCCAGGGGTGAAGGACGTACTTCACTTGCGCAGCCACGATTCGGATGTAGACAAGAAGATAGAAGATCGATGCCAGCAGACTCACCAGGTAGGATGGTAAAATCAATGTATTAAACTACATAAAGCAGATACTAACAAGACATGACTAGAAGACCTCCTCCCACGCGTTTCAGGCAAGTTTGCCCTTTCTCAAGGAGTGTAACAAGCATGAAGGGAGGGTGTTATTTATACCTCCCTTCTACTAATTGACTAATGTGTTGCACCTAATTGGAAAATTATGCAAATTTCAACACATTGGACTCAAACTCGTTAGTCACATATATATATACAAATATAATAAAATAGTTTGATATGCAGACTATGGTATAATTATCATAGTACAATAGTCTGCAATGGTATAATACCTTAAATCATAATATGTATGAATTCTACATATGTAGTGTCCACAAATTACATAGAAAAATACATGTGGAAACATCATTGTTGATTATTAAGTAAGTATATAATGCTAACCAATCAAAATCACTTGATTAGGGCAAGGCATACATTATGTACATATATATATATATATATATATATATATATATATATATATATATATATATATATATATATATATATATATGTATATATATAAATATCTCGCTATACAGGATATCACCTTACAAATGCTCCACATAAATGACAAATACAGATACAACAGTAGAAGTATAATGAATATATAATTCCATTAATATATTGTATAATGCTTATGATGTTGGAAAGAAAGAACACAGGGAAGGAAGGGAGCACAGGAGAGGGGGGGGGCAGGGGAGGTGGTGGTTGGAGTGGTAAGGGAGGGGTGTGTGGGAGGGGGGGGGAGTGTGTGAGGGTTGTAAGGAAGGAACATGGAATACAGTAATACCCATTAGTAACCCTAGTGTAAGATCACAGAAAAACCTTCAGGTCCCATTCTGTATTGAGGCCTTTAGGTATTTATGTGTCGATGGTGAAGATCTAGAACGTTTCACGTTGGTAAAGAGCCCTGGATCGATCTCCACCTCGTTTGTGGGGTCTAATATGTTCAAGAATTACACATTTTACATTTCTGAGACTACCTGACTGGCATTCCATAAAGTGATTAGACATGGGACGTGTAATGTCCAAATTATTAATATGTCTAATATGTTCTAACATCCTTATTTTAAATAAGCGGGTTGTTAGACCCACATATCGTTTATTGCATCCGCAGGTGATCATGTATATTACATGATCCGTGTTACACGTCACAAATGAAAGGATTCTGTATTCTTTAGTTTGTTCAGTGTTAGTGAAACTTTTACATTTTTGGACATATTGACATATTTTACATTTCCCGCATTTAAAACACCCTATTAGATCTGGGAATAGCATGTTTTTGTTGTATTTGTTCTTGTCTGAGATCATACTTGGTGAAACTAGGCTGCCCAGTGTGTGTGCTTTTTGAAAGACAAATGTTGGGTCCATAGATACCATGTCCTTTAAGAGAACATCTGTATTGAGAATGGCCCAGTGTTTCCTAATTATTGATTTGATGTTCATAGCTTGACGGCTATATGAGTGATAAAGAATGGTGGTTCACATTGATTTATGTCATTCTGTTTAAATGTATTGTTCTGTTTTGTATGAGCAAAGCTGGAGAGATCAGTATTGATAAGATCATCCCTAGGTTTATTTCTGGCCTTAGTATATGC
This sequence comes from Ascaphus truei, assembly GCF_040206685.1. Taxonomy (NCBI): domain Eukaryota; kingdom Metazoa; phylum Chordata; class Amphibia; order Anura; family Ascaphidae; genus Ascaphus; species Ascaphus truei. The sequence continues at coordinate 181,405,852 of NC_134485.1, forward strand.
CCATTGCACTGATAGTGGGTCATAGCCTCTATCTAAAAATCTTTTAATGAGATCATAGGAACTATTGTCAAAGTGTTCCATCGTAGAACAGTTCCTACGTAAATGAAGGAACTGTCCATAGGGTAATCCTTTAAGTAGATTTGGGCTATGGCAACTAGATGCGTGCAAAAGTGTATTCCTAGAGTTGGGCTTCCGGTATATGTTGGTATATACTCGACTATCCATACCTACATACAGACACAAGTCCAAGAATTGTATGCGGTGATGGTGAAAGTGATATGTGAATGACAGATTATAAGTGTTGTTGTTGAGATAAGTGAAGAAGGCATACAGTTGTGAGACTGTGTCAGACCAAACTATAATGAGATAATCTATATAACGGTGATATGTGATAATGTGATGTCGATAGGGGTTCCTATCTCCAAACACATGGGTATTTTCCCACCACCCCATGAAGAGATTGGCATAGGAAGGCGCAAATGATGATCCCATGGCGGTCCCACATGTTTGGAGATAGAAACCCCCATCCAACATAAAATAATTGTGAGTGAGGAGGAATCTGATGGCATTCAGCAAAAAGGTGATCTGAGCTGGAGCAAGTGTGGCATCAGATTCCAAAAAGTGTCGTGCAGCAGGTAGACCATGTTCATGTGAAATAATAGTGTAAAGCGAAGACACATCTAACGTGACCCAAAGATGTGATGGTGACCAAGTAAAATCAGAAAAACTAGATAAAACGTGTGAGGTGTCTAAAAGATAGGAAGGAAGTGAAGTGACTAGAGGTTGAAGAAAGTGATTAACGTATTGTGAAAAGTGCTCCCCCTGTGAACCAATACTAGAAACAATGGGTCTACCTGTGCGGTGGAGAAGGGACTTGTGAACTTTAGGGAGGTGATGGAATATGGGTAGAACCGGGTGAGTACTATGTAGATATTCATATTCTTGTACAGAGAGTACTTGAAGGATCCTGCCAAACTCTAATAGTTCATATAATTCCAATAGGAAACCCTGAGTTGGATCCATACTGTATGTAACTTGGTATAGGATTTGTCATCATGGAGTTGGCGTAAGGCCTCTTCTACATAGTAAGCATAGTCTAGGACCACCACTGCTCCCCCTTTATCGGCATTCTTAACCACAATAAGATTATTTTCTTTTAAAGATTGAATAGCTTGTCTTTGTGTGAAGTTCAGATTGTTTGAACTATGAACAACATTTTTGGTTGTGGTAATACCTTGGGAGAGCAGTAGTAGATCCCGTTCCACGGCTGATTGAAACACATTGATTGCATGACCTGTGAAATACATGGGATGAAACTTAGATTTGTTTTTGAAACCTGACGATTGGCTACCCAGAAAGTTTTGTGAATCATATCCAGTCTCTGGTTGATCATTCAACAGCTCTAGCAAGTCCTGTATATGACAATTATCACGAAATGTGAACTGCTTCTTAATATCAAAAATTGGAATTGGACATGGTTCTTCATTATTTGATATTACGTTGTGGACATTGGGTCTCATGGATACTGTCTGTAGATCACCATGGTTAGGTATAGGTATTGAACTGTCTTTGTGCTTGAAAAAACTTTTGAGAGTTAACTTCCTAGTGAACCGGTGAAGATCCACTATAGTGGAGAATAAATCAAAATTTCTATCCGGTGCAAATGTAAGTCCCAAATTCAACACACTCAGTTCAGATTGTGACAGTGTGTATTTAGAGATATTTGGAATGTTTGTGTCTTCTAATTTCAGTGCCTCATCTTTTTTGCAGGGGCCACCCACCAGCTTATTCCTGGATCTTCTTCTCCGTCTGTGTCGTTTTTTGACTGCTGGCGTCCAGATGTATTCATGGCATATGTCTGTTTACTCCGTGGTAGAAGAATTTCTTCATTGGAAGATGCTCCGGATTCAGTACCTGAGAAGGACACACTTGGAGGGATATGTTCAGAGTCTGAAATATCTGATTCTATATTTTTTCCTGTGTGTGCATCTGATTTTGAATTTTTCCTGAGTATTGATTTGGGTTTAGAAGTAATTTTCTTATTACTATTGTGATTCATATTCTGTGGATTTTTCTTAAAGGTTGTTTTGCTCGTATGTGGTTTCTGCCAAAGATAAATTTGTTTTTTTCTGATAATCAATTTTGTCCCTTTCATATTTGGTTTGTTTGGCCAGCATTATACTTTTTTCTAGATTTTTAATTCTCTGTGATAGTAATTTGTCCATATCTTTGAACCGGTCTATATGGGTGAAAGCCTGCAATTGAGATTGTAGATCTATAAAATGCTTGTGTGAAGTGATTTTCTTTTTGGATTTGTGTTGAATAATTAATTCAATTAATTTAAAGGAACACTGGTCCAAAATTAGGTTCCATTGTTTCTCAAATTCGTGTGTTTCAAATCCAAATGATGGAGCTTTTGTCATTCGGAGACCTCCAAAATTCTCCAGTGTAACAATGTCCCACCATAATTTTAAATCATGCGATATACATTTTTCTAAACGAAAAAATTGCGCTTTAAGATCTTGTATATCCTCACATAGAATATTACAGTCCTGATCAAAAAAAGACTCAGCTTTTTTGGTGCTAGCTGCCAAATTAAAACAATTAAAGGCAAAATGAGAATTTAAATCTTGTGGAGACACTGTAGGTATATCCATACTGAATAATTTTCAAAGTATAATGTGATGTCAATTGAGTATTGAGTCCAGCAACAGTGTAGAAGAACAAGGAGTCAAAAAAGAAACACTTAAAAGTATCACATCGATGAAATAAAATCCAGGGTTAATATTACCTGCTGGAACACTGGTGAGTCTGTGAAGATAGATGATATAAGTATCCAGGTGTAAATCCAAGTCCAGGCGGTGTGGATATGCAGACCAAGAAGAACTGACTGGCGACTCCAGGATAAACACCTTATGGCTATTAGCCTGTATATGGTTGATAAGTAGGGCAAGGAAAAAAGTCTAATGGATGTATGGGGTTGCGGCTGTGTGCAGTCCCGTTCTCAATCTATGGCGAGCGGCTGCAGATGCGACAGCTAACGGATGGAGTGGATACTCACGATGGTCCGTCCCCTCTGCTCACGACTGCACTTTCCCCTCCAGGGGTGAAGGACGTACTTCACTTGCGCAGCCACGATTCGGATGTAGACAAGAAGATAGAAGATCGATGCCAGCAGACTCACCAGGTAGGATGGTAAAATCAATGTATTAAACTACATAAAGCAGATACTAACAAGACATGACTAGAAGACCTCCTCCCACGCGTTTCAGGCAAGTTTGCCCTTTCTCAAGGAGTGTAACAAGCATGAAGGGAGGGTGTTATTTATACCTCCCTTCTACTAATTGACTAATGTGTTGCACCTAATTGGAAAATTATGCAAATTTCAACACATTGGACTCAAACTCGTTAGTCACATATATATATACAAATATAATAAAATAGTTTGATATGCAGACTATGGTATAATTATCATAGTACAATAGTCTGCAATGGTATAATACCTTAAATCATAATATGTATGAATTCTACATATGTAGTGTCCACAAATTACATAGAAAAATACATGTGGAAACATCATTGTTGATTATTAAGTAAGTATATAATGCTAACCAATCAAAACCACTTGATTAGGGCAAGGCATACATTATGTACATATATATATATATATATATATATATATATATATATATATATATATATATATATATATATATGTATATATATATAAATATCTCTCTATACAGGATATCACCTTACAAATGCTCCACATAAATGACAAATACAGATACAACAGTAGAAGTATAATGAATATATAATTCCATTAATATATTGTATAATGCTTATGATGTTGGAAAGAAAGAACACAGGGAAGGAAGGGAGCACAGGGGAGGGGGGGGCAGGGGAGGTGGTGGTTGGAGTGGTAAGGGAGGGGTGTGTGGGAGGGGGGGGGGTGTGTGTGAGGGTTGTAAGGAAGGAACATGGAATACAGTAATACCCATTAGTAACCCTAGTGTAAGATCACAGAAAAACCTTCAGGTCCCATTCTGTGTTGAGGCCTTTAGGTATTTATGTGTCGATGGTGAAGATCTAGAACGTTTCACGTTGGTAAAGAGCCCTGGATCGATCTCCACCTCGTTTGTGGGGTCTAATATGTTCAAGAATTACACATTTTACATTTCTGAGACTACCTGACTGGCATTCCATAAAGTGATTAGACATGGGACGTGTAATGTCCAAATTATTAATATGTCTAATATGTTCTAACATCCTTATTTTAAATAAGCGGGTTGTTAGACCCACATATCGTTTATTGCATCCGCAGGTGATCATGTATATTACATGATCCGTGTTACACGTCACAAATGAAAGGATTCTGTATTCTTTAGTTTGTTCAGTGTTAGTGAAACTTTTACATTTTTGGACATATTGACATATTTTACATTTCCCGCATTTAAAACACCCTATTAGATCTGGGAATAGCATGTTTTTGTTGTATTTGTTCTTGTCTGAGATCATACTTGGTGAAACTAGGCTGCCCAGTGTGTGTGCTTTTTGAAAGACAAATGTTGGGTCCATAGATACCATGTCCTTTAAGAGAACATCTGTATTGAGAATGGCCCAGTGTTTCCTAATTATTGATTTGATGTTCATAGCTTGACGGCTATATGAGTGATAAAGAATGGTGGTTCACATTGATTTATGTCATTCTGTTTAAATGTATTGTTCTGTTTTGTATGAGCAAAGCTGGAGAGATCAGTATTGATAAGATCATCCCTAGGTTTATTTCTGGCCTTAGTATATGCCCATTGCACTGATAGTGGGTCATAGCCTCTATCTAAAAATCTTTTAATGAGATCATAGGAACTATTGTCAAAGTGTTCCATCGTAGAACAGTTCCTACGTAAATGAAGGAACTGTCCATAGGGTAATCCTTTAAGTAGATTTGGGCTATGGCAACTAGATGCGTGCAAAAGTGTATTCCTAGAGTTGGGCTTCCGGTATATGTTGGTATATACTCGACTATCCATACCTACATACAGACACAAGTCCAAGAATTGTATGCGGTGATGGTGAAAGTGATATGTGAATGACAGATTATAAGTGTTGTTGTTGAGATAAGTGAAGAAGGCATACAGTTGTGAGACTGTGTCAGACCAAACTATAATGAGATAATCTATATAACGGTGATATGTGATAATGTGATGTCGATAGGGGTTCCTATCTCCAAACACATGGGTATTTTCCCACCACCCCATGAAGAGATTGGCATAGGAAGGCGCAAATGATGATCCCATGGCGGTCCCACATGTTTGGAGATAGAAACCCCCATCCAACATAAAATAATTGTGAGTGAGGAGGAATCTGATGGCATTCAGCAAAAAGGTGATCTGAGCTGGAGCAAGTGTGGCATCAGATTCCAAAAAGTGTCGTGCAGCAGGTAGACCATGTTCATGTGAAATAATAGTGTAAAGCGAAGACACATCTAACGTGACCCAAAGATGTGATGGTGACCAAGTAAAATCAGAAAAACTAGATAAAACGTGTGAGGTGTCTAAAAGGTAGGAAGGAAGTGAAGTGACTAGAGGTTGAAGAAAGTGATTAACGTATTGTGAAAAGTGCTCCCCCAGTGAACCAATACTAGAAACAATGGGTCTACCTGTGCGGTGGAGAAGGGACTTGTGAACTTTAGGGAGGTGATGGAATATGGGTAGAACCGGGTGAGTACTATGTAGATATTCATATTCTTGTACAGAGAGTACTTGAAGGATCCTGCCAAACTCTAATAGTTCATATAATTCCAATAGGAAACCCTGAGTTGGATCCATACTGTATGTAACTTGGTATAGGATTTGTCATCATGGAGTTGGCGTAAGGCCTCTTCTACATAGTAAGCATAGTCTAGGACCACCACTGCTCCCCCTTTATCGGCATTCTTAACCACAATAAGATTATTTTCTTTTAAAGATTGAATAGCTTGTCTTTGTGTGAAGTTCAGATTGTTTGAACTATGAACAACATTTTTGGTTGTGGTAATACCTTGGGAGAGCAGTAGTAGATCCCGTTCCACGGCTGATTGAAACACATTGATTGCATGACCTGTGAAATACATGGGATGAAACTTAGATTTGTTTTTGAAACCTGACGATTGGCTACCCAGAAAGTTTTGTGAATCATATCCAGTCTCTGGTTGATCATTCAACAGCTCTAGCAAGTCCTGTATATGACAATTATCACGAAATGTGAACTGCTTCTTAATATCAAAAATTGGAATTGGACATGGTTCTTCATTATTTGATATTACGTTGTGGACATTGGGTCTCATGGATACTGTCTGTAGATCACCATGGTTAGGTATAGGTATTGAACTGTCTTTGTGCTTGAAAAAACTTTTGAGAGTTAACTTCCTAGTGAACCGGTGAAGATCCACTATAGTGGAGAATAAATCAAAATTTCTATCCGGTGCAAATGTAAGTCCCAAATTCAACACACTCAGTTCAGATTGTGACAGTGTGTATTTAGAGATATTTAGAATGTTTGTGTCTTCTAATTTCAGTGCCTCATCTTTTTTGCAGGGGCCACCCACCAGCTTATTCCTGGATCTTCTTCTCCGTCTGTGTCGTTTTTTGACTGCTGGCGTCCAGATGTATTCATGGCATATGTCTGTGTTCTCCGTGGTAGAAGAATTTCTTCATTGGAAGATGCTCCGGATTCAGTACCTGAGAAGGACACACTTGGAGGGATATGTTCAGAGTCTGAAATATCTGATTCTATATTTTTTCCTGTGTGTGCATCTGATTTTGAATTTTTCCTGAGTATTGATTTGGGTTTAGAAGTAATTTTCTTATTACTATTGTGATTCATATTCTGTGGATTTTTCTTAAAGGTTGTTTTGCTCGTATGTGGTTTCTGCCAAAGATAAATTTGTTTTTTTCTGATAATCAATTTTGTCCCTTTCATATTTGGTTTGTTTGGCCAGCATTATACTTTTTTCTAGATTTTTAATTCTCTGTGATAGTAATTTGTCCATATCTTTGAACCGGTCTATATGGGTGAAAGCCTGCAATTGAGATTGTAGATCTATAACATGCTTGTGTGAAGTGATTTTCTTTTTGGATTTGTGTTGAATAATTAATTCAATTAATTTAAAGGAACACTGGTCCAAAATTAGGTTCCATTGTTTCTCAAATTCGTGTGTTTCAAATCCAAATGATGGAGCTTTTGTCATTCGGAGACCTCCAAAATTCTCCAGTGTAACAATGTCCCACCATAATTTTAAATCATGCGATATACATTTTTCTAAACGAAAAAATTGCGCTTTAAGATCTTGTATATCCTCACATAGAATATTACAGTCCTGATCAAAAAAAGACTCAGCTTTTTTGGTGCTAGCTGCCAAATTAAAACAATTAAAGGCAAAATGAGAATTTAAATCTTGTGGAGACACTGTAGGTATATCCATACTGAATAATTTTCAAAGTATAATGTGATGTCAATTGAGTATTGAGTCCAGCAACAGTGTAGAAGAACAAGGAGTCAAAAAAGAAACACTTAAAAGTATCACATCGATGAAATAAAATCCAGGGTTAATATTACCTGCTGGAACACTGGTGAGTCTGTGAAGATAGATGATATAAGTATCCAGGTGTAAATCCAAGTCCAGGCGGTGTGGATATGCAGACCAAGAAGAACTGACTGGCGACTCCAGGATAAACACCTTATGGCTATTAGCCTGTATATGGTTGATAAGTAGGGCAAGGAAAAAAGTCTAATGGATGTATGGGGTTGCGGCTGTGTGCAGTCCCGTTCTCAATCTATGGCGAGCGGCTGCAGATGCGACAGCTAACGGATGGAGTGGATACTCACGATGGTCCGTCCCCTCTGCTCACGACTGCACTTTCCCCTCCAGGGGTGAAGGACGTACTTCACTTGCGCAGCCACGATTCGGATGTAGACAAGAAGATAGAAGATCGATGCCAGCAGACTCACCAGGTAGGATGGTAAAATCAATGTATTAAACTACATAAAGCAGATACTAACAAGACATGACTAGAAGACCTCCTCCCACGCGTTTCAGGCAAGTTTGCCCTTTCTCAAGGAGTGTAACAAGCATGAAGGGAGGGTGTTATTTATACCTCCCTTCTACTAATTGACTAATGTGTTGCACCTAATTGGAAAATTATGCAAATTTCAACACATTGGACTCAAACTCGTTAGTCACATATATATATACAAATATAATAAAATAGTTTGATATGCAGACTATGGTATAATTATCATAGTACAATAGTCTGCAATGGTATAATACCTTAAATCATAATATGTCTGAATTCTACATATGTAGTGTCCACAAATTACATAGAAAAATACATGTGGAAACATCATTGTTGATTATTAAGTAAGTATATAATGCTAACCAATCAAAACCACTTGATTAGGGCAAGGCATACATTATGTACATATATATATATATATATATATATATATATATATATATATATATATGTATATATATATATAAATATCTCTCTATACAGGATATCACCTTACAAATGCTCCACATAAATGACAAATACAGATACAACAGTAGAAGTATAATGAATATATAATTCCATTAATATATTGTATAATGCTTATGATGTTGGAAAGAAAGAACACAGGGAAGGAAGGGAGCACAGGGGAGGGGGGGGCAGGGGAGGTGGTGGTTGGAGTGGTAAGGGAGGGGTGTGTGGGAGGGGGGGGGGAGTGTGTGAGGGTTGTAAGGAAGGAACATGGAATACAGTAATACCCATTAGTAACCCTAGTGTAAGATCACAGAAAAACCTTCAGGTCCCATTCTGTATTGAGGCCTTTAGGTATTTATGTGTCGATGGTGAAGATCTAGAACGTTTCACGTTGGTAAAGAGCCCTGGATCGATCTCCACCTCGTTTGTGGGGTCTAATATGTTCAAGAATTACACATTTTACATTTCTGAGACTACCTGACTGGCATTCCATAAAGTGATTAGACATGGGACGTGTAATGTCCAAATTATTAATATGTCTAATATGTTCTAACATCCTTATTTTAAATAAGCGGGTTGTTAGACCCACATATCGTTTATTGCATCCGCAGGTGATCATGTATATTACATGATCCGTGTTACACGTCACAAATGAAAGGATTCTGTATTCTTTAGTTTGTTCAGTGTTAGTGAAACTTTTACATTTTTGGACATATTGACATATTTTACATTTCCCGCATTTAAAACACCCTATTAGATCTGGCAATAGCATGTTTTTGTTGTATTTGTTCTTGTCTGAGATCATACTTGGTGAAACTAGGCTGCCCAGTGTGTGTGCTTTTTGAAAGACAAATGTTGGGTCCATAGATACCATGTCCTTTAAGAGAACATCTGTATTGAGAATGGCCCAGTGTTTCCTAATTATTGATTTGATGTTCATAGCTTGACGGCTATATGAGTGATAAAGAATGGTGGTTCACATTGATTTATGTCATTCTGTTTAAATGTATTGTTCTGTTTTGTATGAGCAAAGCTGGAGAGATCAGTATTGATAAGATCATCCCTAGGTTTATTTCTGGCCTTAGTATATGCCCATTGCACTGATAGTGGGTCATAGCCTCTATCTAAAAATCTTTTAATGAGATCATAGGAACTATTGTCAAAGTGTTCCATCGTAGAACAGTTCCTACGTAAATGAAGGAACTGTCCATAGGGTAATCCTTTAAGTAGATTTGGGCTATGGCAACTAGATGCGTGCAAAAGTGTATTCCTAGAGTTGGGCTTCCGGTATATGTTGGTATATACTCGACTATCCATACCTACATACAGACACAAGTCCAAGAATTGTATGCGGTGATGGTGAAAGTGATATGTGAATGACAGATTATAAGTGTTGGTGTTGAGATAAGTGAAGAAGGCATACAGTTGTGAGACTGTGTCAGACCAAACTATAATGAGATAATCTATATAACGGTGATATGTGATAATGTGATGTCGATAGGGGTTCCTATCTCCAAACACATGGGTATTTTCCCACCACCCCATGAAGAGATTGGCATAGGAAGGCGCAAATGATGATCCCATGGCGGTCCCACATGTTTGGAGATAGAAACCCCCATCCAACATAAAATAATTGTGAGTGAGGAGGAATCTGATGGCATTCAGCAAAAAGGTGATCTGAGCTGGAGCAAGTGTGGCATCAGATTCCAAAAAGTGTCGTGCAGCAGGTAGACCATGTTCATGTGAAATAATAGTGTAAAGCGAAGACACATCTAACGTGACCCAAAGATGTGATGGTGACCAAGTAAAATCAGAAAAACTAGATAAAACGTGTGAGGTGTCTAAAAGATAGGAAGGAAGTGAAGTGACTAGAGGTTGAAGAAAGTGATTAACGTATTGTGAAAAGTGCTCCCCCTGTGAACCAATACTAGAAACAATGGGTCTACCTGTGCGGTGGAGAAGGGACTTGTGAACTTTAGGGAGGTGATGGAATATGGGTAGAACCGGGTGAGTACTATGTAGATATTCATATTCTTGTACAGAGAGTACTTGAAGGATCCTGCCAAACTCTAATAGTTCATATAATTCCAATAGGAAACCCTGAGTTGGATCCATACTGTATGTAACTTGGTATAGGATTTGTCATCATGGAGTTGGCATAAGGCCTCTTCTACATAGTAAGCATAGTCTAGGACCACCACTGCTCCCCCTTTATCGGCATTCTTAACCACAATAAGATTATTTTCTTTTAAAGATTGAATAGCTTGTCTTTGTGTGAAGTTCAGATTGTTTGAACTATGAACAACATTTTTGGTTGTGGTAATACCTTGGGAGAGCAGTAGTAGATCCCGTTCCACGGCTGATTGAAACACATTGATTGCATGACCTGTGAAATACATGGGATGAAACTTAGATTTGTTTTTGAAACCTGACGATTGGCTACCCAGAAAGTTTTGTGAATCATATCCAGTCTCTGGTTGATCATTCAACAGCTCTAGCAAGTCCTGTATATGACAATTATCACGAAATGTGAACTGCTTCTTAATATCAAAAATTGGAATTGGACATGGTTCTTCATTATTTGATATTACGTTGTGGACATTGGGTCTCATGGATACTGTCTGTAGATCACCATGGTTAGGTATAGGTATTGAACTGTCTTTGTGCTTGAAAAAACTTTTGAGAGTTAACTTCCTAGTGAACCGGTGAAGATCCACTATAGTGGAGAATAAATCAAAATTTCTATCCGGTGCAAATGTAAGTCCCAAATTCAACACACTCAGTTCAGATTGTGACAGTGTGTATTTAGAGATATTTGGAATGTTTGTGTCTTCTAATTTCAGTGCCTCATCTTTTTTGCAGGGGCCACCCACCAGCTTATTCCTGGATCTTCTTCTCCGTCTGTGTCGTTTTTTGACTGCTGGCGTCCAGATGTATTCATGGCATATGTCTGTGTTCTCCGTGGTAGAAGAATTTCTTCATTGGAAGATGCTCCGGATTCAGTACCTGAGAAGGACACACTTGGAGGGATATGTTCAGAGTCTGAAATATCTGATTCTATATTTTTTCCTGTGTGTGCATCTGATTTTGAATTTTTCCTGAGTATTGATTTGGGTTTAGAAGTAATTTTCTTATTACTATTGTGATTCATATTCTGTGGATTTTTCTTAAAGGTTGTTTTGCTCGTATGTGGTTTCTGCCAAAGATAAATTTGTTTTTTTCTGATAATCAATTTTGTCCCTTTCATATTTGGTTTGTTTGGCCAGCATTATACTTTTTTCTAGATTTTTAATTCTCTGTGATAGTAATTTGTCCATATCTTTGAACCGGTCTATATGGGTGAAAGCCTGCAATTGAGATTGTAGATCTATAAAATGCTTGTGTGAAGTGATTTTCTTTTTGGATTTGTGTTGAATAATTAATTCAATTAATTTAAAGGAACACTGGTCCAAAATTAGGTTCCATTGTTTCTCAAATTCGTGTGTTTCAAATCCAAATGATGGAGCTTTTGTCATTCGGAGACCTCCAAAATTCTCCAGTGTAACAATGTCCCACCATAATTTTAAATCATGCGATATACATTTTTCTAAACGAAAAAATTGCGCTTTAAGATCTTGTATATCCTCACATAGAATATTACAGTCCTGATCAAAAAAAGACTCAGCTTTTTTGGTGCTAGCTGCCAAATTAAAACAATTAAAGGCAAAATGAGAATTTAAATCTTGTGGAGACACTGTAGGTATATCCATACTGAATAATTTTCAAAGTATAATGTGATGTCAATTGAGTATTGAGTCCAGCAACAGTGTAGAAGAACAAGGAGTCAAAAAAGAAACACTTAAAAGTATCACATCGATGAAATAAAATCCAGGGTTAATATTACCTGCTGGAACACTGGTGAGTCTGTGAAGATAGATGATATAAGTATCCAGGTGTAAATCCAAGTCCAGGCGGTGTGGATATGCAGACCAAGAAGAACTGACTGGCGACTCCAGGATAAACACCTTATGGCTATTAGCCTGTATATGGTTGATAAGTAGGGCAAGGAAAAAAGTCTAATGGATGTATGGGGTTGCGGCTGTGTGCAGTCCCGTTCTCAATCTATGGCGAGCGGCTGCAGATGCGACAGCTAACGGATGGAGTGGATACTCACGATGGTCCGTCCCCTCTGCTCACGACTGCACTTTCCCCTCCAGGGGTGAAGGACGTACTTCACTTGCGCAGCCACGATTCGGATGTAGACAAGAAGATAGAAGATCGATGCCAGCAGACTCACCAGGTAGGATGGTAAAATCAATGTATTAAACTACATAAAGCAGATACTAACAAGACATGACTAGAAGACCTCCTCCCACGCGTTTCAGGCAAGTTTGCCCTTTCTCAAGGAGTGTAACAAGCATGAAGGGAGGGTGTTATTTATACCTCCCTTCTACTAATTGACTAATGTGTTGCACCTAATTGGAAAATTATGCAAATTTCAACACATTGGACTCAAACTCGTTAGTCACATATATATATACAAATATAATAAAATAGTTTGATATGCAGACTATGGTATAATTATCATAGTACAATAGTCTGCAATGGTATAATACCTTAAATCATAATATGTATGAATTCTACATATGTAGTGTCCACAAATTACATAGAAAAATACATGTGGAAACATCATTGTTGATTATTAAGTAAGTATATAATGCTAACCAATCAAAACCACTTGATTAGGGCAAGGCATACATTATGTACATATATATATATATATATATATATATATATATATATATATATATATATATATATATATGTATATATAAATAAATATCTCTCTATACAGGATATCACCTTACAAATGCTCCACATAAATGACAAATACAGATACAACAGTAGAAGTATAATGAATATATAATTCCATTAATATATTGTATAATGCTTATGATGTTGGAAAGAAAGAACACAGGGAAGGAAGGGAGCACAGGGGAGGGGGGGGCAGGGGAGGTGGTGGTTGGAGTGGTAAGGGAGGGGTGTGTGGGAGGGGGGGGGTGTGTGTGAGGGTTGTAAGGAAGGAACATGGAATACAGTAATACCCATTAGTAACCCTAGTGTAAGATCACAGAAAAACCTTCAGGTCCCATTCTGTGTTGAGGCCTTTAGGTATTTATGTGTCGATGGTGAAGATCTAGAACGTTTCACGTTGGTAAAGAGCCCTGGATCGATCTCCACCTCGTTTGTGGGGTCTAATATGTTCAAGAATTACACATTTTACATTTCTGAGACTACCTGACTGGCATTCCATAAAGTGATTAGACATGGGACGTGTAATGTCCAAATTATTAATATGTCTAATATGTTCTAACATCCTTATTTTAAATAAGCGGGTTGTTAGACCCACATATCGTTTATTGCATCCGCAGGTGATCATGTATATTACATGATCCGTGTTACACGTCACAAATGAAAGGATTCTGTATTCTTTAGTTTGTTCAGTGTTAGTGAAACTTTTACATTTTTGGACATATTGACATATTTTACATTTCCCGCATTTAAAACACCCTATTAGATCTGGGAATAGCATGTTTTTGTTGTATTTGTTCTTGTCTGAGATCATACTTGGTGAAACTAGGCTGCCCAGTGTGTGTGCTTTTTGAAAGACAAATGTTGGGTCCATAGATACCATGTCCTTTAAGAGAACATCTGTATTGAGAATGGCCCAGTGTTTCCTAATTATTGATTTGATGTTCATAGCTTGACGGCTATATGAGTGATAAAGAATGGTGGTTCACATTGATTTATGTCATTCTGTTTAAATGTGTTGTTCTGTTTTGTATGAGCAAAGCTGGAGAGATCAGTATTGATAAGATCATCCCTAGGTTTATTTCTGGCCTTAGTATATGCCCATTGCACTGATAGTGGGTCATAGCCTCTATCTAAAAATCTTTTAATGAGATCATAGGAACTATTGTCAAAGTGTTCCATCGTAGAACAGTTCCTACGTAAATGAAGGAACTGTCCATAGGGTAATCCTTTAAGTAGATTTGGGCTATGGCAACTAGATGCGTGCAAAAGTGTATTCCTAGAGTTGGGCTTCCGGTATATGTTGGTATATACTCGACTATCCATACCTACATACAGACACAAGTCCAAGAATTGTATGCGGTGATGGTGAAAGTGATATGTGAATGACAGATTATAAGTGTTGGTGTTGAGATAAGTGAAGAAGGCATACAGTTGTGAGACTGTGTCAGACCAAACTATAATGAGATAATCTATATAACGGTGATATGTGATAATGTGATGTCGATAGGGGTTCCTATCTCCAAACACATGGGTATTTTCCCACCACCCCATGAAGAGATTGGCATAGGAAGGCGCAAATGATGATCCCATGGCGGTCCCACATGTTTGGAGATAGAAACCCCCATCCAACATAAAATAATTGTGAGTGAGGAGGAATCTGATGGCATTCAGCAAAAAGGTGATCTGAGCTGGAGCAAGTGTGGCATCAGATTCCAAAAAGTGTCGTGCAGCAGGTAGACCATGTTCATGTGAAATAATAGTGTAAAGCGAAGACACATCTAACGTGACCCAAAGATGTGATGGTGACCAAGTAAAATCAGAAAAACTAGATAAAACGTGTGAGGTGTCTAAAAGATAGGAAGGAAGTGAAGTGACTAGAGGTTGAAGAAAGTGATTAACGTATTGTGAAAAGTGCTCCCCCAGTGAACCAATACTAGAAACAATGGGTCTACCTGTGCGGTGGAGAAGGGACTTGTGAACTTTAGGGAGGTGATGGAATATGGGTAGAACCGGGTGAGTACTATGTAGATATTCATATTCTTGTACAGAGAGTACTTGAAGGATCCTGCCAAACTCTAATAGTTCATATAATTCCAATAGGAAACCCTGAGTTGGATCCATACTGTATGTAACTTGGTATAGGATTTGTCATCATGGAGTTGGCGTAAGGCCTCTTCTACATAGTAAGCATAGTCTAGGACCACCACTGCTCCCCCTTTATCGGCATTCTTAACCACAATAAGATTATTTTCTTTTAAAGATTGAATAGCTTGTCTTTGTGTGAAGTTCAGATTGTTTGAACTATGAACAACATTTTTGGTTGTGGTAATACCTTGGGAGAGCAGTAGTAGATCCCGTTCCACGGCTGATTGAAACACATTGATTGCATGACCTGTGAAATACATGGGATGAAACTTAGATTTGTTTTTGAAACCTGACGATTGGCTACCCAGAAAGTTTTGTGAATCATATCCAGTCTCTGGTTGATCATTCAACAGCTCTAGCAAGTCCTGTATATGACAATTATCACGAAATGTGAACTGCTTCTTAATATCAAAAATTGGAATTGGACATGGTTCTTCATTATTTGATATTACGTTGTGGACATTGGGTCTCATGGATACTGTCTGTAGATCACCATGGTTAGGTATAGGTATTGAACTGTCTTTGTGCTTGAAAAAACTTTTGAGAGTTAACTTCCTAGTGAACCGGTGAAGATCCACTATAGTGGAGAATAAATCAAAATTTCTATCCGGTGCAAATGTAAGTCCCAAATTCAACACACTCAGTTCAGATTGTGACAGTGTGTATTTAGAGATATTTAGAATGTTTGTGTCTTCTAATTTCAGTGCCTCATCTTTTTTGCAGGGGCCACCCACCAGCTTATTCCTGGATCTTCTTCTCCGTCTGTGTCGTTTTTTGACTGCTGGCGTCCAGATGTATTCATGGCATATGTCTGTGTTCTCCGTGGTAGAAGAATTTCTTCATTGGAAGATGCTCCGGATTCAGTACCTGA
>NC_134485.1:181427165-181442165 GCF_040206685.1 Ascaphus truei
TCAGTCACAGAGTCATACACTCAGTCACAGAGTCACACACACACACAAACTCACACTCAGTCACAGAGTCGCACACACACACACACACACACACACACACACACACACACACACACACACACACACACACACACACACACACACACACACACACACACACACACACACACACACACACACACACACACACACACACACACACACACACACTCAGTCAGTCAGACACACACACAGTCAGTCATACACACACACAAACACACACACCCGCTCAGTCAGACACACTCAATCACAGAGTCACACACACAGTCAGTCACACACACACACACACACACACACACACACACACACACACACACACACACACACACACACACACACACACACACACACACAAACACACACACACAGTCAGTCAGTCACACACACACAAGAAATGGAGCAGTGGGACATCAGAGGGGCGCGCGGGACAACGGAGCAGCGGGACATCGGAGGGGCGCGCGGGACAACGGAACAGCGGGACATCGGAGGGGCGCGCGGGACAACGGAACAGCGGGACATCGGAGGGGCGCGCGGGACAACGGAACAGCGGGATATCGGAGGGGCGCGCGGGACAACGGAGCAGCGGGACAGCGGAGGGGCGCGCGGGACAACGGAACAGCGGACCATCGGAAGGGCGCGCGGGACAACGGAACAGCGGGACATCGGAGGGGCGCGCGGGACAACGGAACAGCGGGACATCGGAGGGGCGCGCGGGACAACAGAACAGCGGGACATCGGAGGGGCGCGCGGGACAGCGGGACATCGGAGGGGCGCGCGGGACAATGGAGCAGCAAGACATCGGAGGCACGAGGGGGGGATTCAGAGGCATGTGGGGGACATTTGAGGGGCATGTGGGAGTATGGGATACGGTGAAGGTGGGTGGGTAGGCGGCTGTGGGTGGGTGTCTGTACACACACACTCAGTCACAGAGTCACACACACACTCAGTCACAGAGTCACACACACACACTCAGTCACAGAGTCACAAACACACTCAGTCACAGAGTCACACACACACTCAGTCATACACACACACAAACACACACACACACACACACTCACTCAGTCAGACACACTCAGTCACAGAGTCACACACACAGTCAGTCACACACACACACACACACACACACACACACACACACACACACACACACACACACACACACACACACACACACACACACACACACACACACACACACACACACACACACACACACACTCAGTCAGACACACACAGTCAGTCACACACACTCAGTCAGTCACACACACACACACACACAGTTAGTCAGTCACACACACACACTCAAGAAATGGAGCAGCAGGACATCGGAGGGCCGCGCGTGACAACGGAGCAGCGGAACATCGCAGGGCCGCGCGGGACAACGGAGCAGCGGGACATCGGAGGGGCGCGCGGGACAACGAAGCAGTGGGACAGCGGAGGGGCGCGCGGGACAACAGTCAAACACACACACTCAGTCAGAGTCTCTCAGTCACAGGGTCACACACTCAGTCACAGAGTCACACACACACTCAGTCACAGAGGCACACACACACACTCAGTCACAGAGTCACAGAGTCACACACTCAGTCACAGAGTCACACACACACACACACACACACACTCAGTCACAGAGTCACACACACACACACACTCAGTCACAGAGTCACACACACAGAGTCACACACACACTCAGTCACACACACACACACACACACACACACACACACACACACACACACACACACACACACACACACACACACACACACACACACACACACACACACACACACACACACACACACACACACACACACACACACACACACAGTCAGTCAGTCACACACACACACACACACACACACACACACACACACACACACACACACACACACACACACACACACACACACACACACACACACACACACACACACACACACACACACACACACACACACACACACAGTCAGTCAGTCACACACACACACACACACAAGAAATGGAGCAGTTGGACATCAGAGGGGCGCGCGGGACAACGGAGCAGCGGGACATCGGAGGGGCGCGCGGGACAACGGAACAGCGGGACATCGGAGGGGCGCGCGGGACAACGGAACAGCGGGACATCGGAGGGGCGCGCGGGACAACGGAACAGCGGGACATCGGAGGGGCGCGCGGGACAACGGAGCAGCGGGACATCGGAGGGGCGCGCGGGACAACGGAGCAGCGGGACAGCGGAGCAGCGGGACATCGGAGGGGCGCGCGGGACAGCGGGACATCGGAGGGGCGTGAGGGACAACGGAGCAGCGGGACATCGGAGGGGCGCACGGGACAACGGAACAGCGGGACATCAGAGGCACGAGGGGGGGATTCAGAGGCATGTGGGGGACATTTGAGGGGCATGTGGGAGTATGGGATACGGTGAAGGTGGGTGGGCAGGCGGCTGTGGGTGGGTGTCTGTACACACACACTCAGTCACAGAGTCACACACACACTCAGTCAAAGAGTCACACACACACTCAGTCACAGAGTCACACACACACTCAGTCACAGAGTCACACACACACTCAGTCACAGAGTCACACACACACTCAGTCACAGAGTCACAGAGTCACACACTCAGTCACAGAGTCACACACACAGAGTCACACACTCAGTCACAGAGTCACACACACACTCAGTCACAGAGGCACACACACACTCAGTCACAGAGTCATACACTCAGTCACAGAGTCACACACACACACAAACTCACACTCAGTCACAGAGTCGCACACACACACACACACACACACACACACACACACACACACACACACACACACACACACACACACACACACACACACACACACACACACACACACACACACACACACACACACACACACACACACACACACACACACTCAGTCAGTCAGACACACACACAGTCAGTCATACACACACACAAACACACACACCCGCTCAGTCAGACACACTCAATCACAGAGTCACACACACAGTCAGTCACACACACACACACACACACACACACACACACACACACACACACACACACACACACACACACACACACACACACACACACACACACACACACACACACACACACACACACACACACACACACAGTCAGTCAGTCACACACACACAAGAAATGGAGCAGTGGGACATCAGAGGGGCGCGCGGGACAACGGAGCAGCGGGACATCGGAGGGGCGCGCGGGACAACGGAACAGCGGGACATCGGAGGGGCGCGCGGGACAACGGAACAGCGGGACATCGGAGGGGCGCGCGGGACAACGGAACAGCGGGATATCGGAGGGGCGCGCGGGACAACGGAGCAGCGGGACAGCGGAGGGGCGCGCGGGACAACGGAACAGCGGACCATCGGAAGGGCGCGCGGGACAACGGAACAGCGGGACATCGGAGGGGCGCGCGGGACAACGGAACAGCGGGACATCGGAGGGGCGCGCGGGACAACAGAACAGCGGGACATCGGAGGGGCGCGCGGGACAGCGGGACATCGGAGGGGCGCGCGGGACAATGGAGCAGCAAGACATCGGAGGCACGAGGGGGGGATTCAGAGGCATGTGGGGGACATTTGAGGGGCATGTGGGAGTATGGGATACGGTGAAGGTGGGTGGGTAGGCGGCTGTGGGTGGGTGTCTGTACACACACACTCAGTCACAGAGTCACACACACACTCAGTCACAGAGTCACACACACACACTCAGTCACAGAGTCACAAACACACTCAGTCACAGAGTCACACACACACTCAGTCACAGAGTCACACACACACTCAGTCAGAGAGTCACAGAGTCACACACTCAGTCACAGAGTCACACACACAGAGTCACTCACACACTCAGTCACAGAGTCACACACACAGAGTCACACACACACTCAGTCACAGAGTCACACACACACTCAGTCACAGAGTCACACACACACACTCAGTCACAGAGTCACACACACACTCAGTCACAGAGTCACACACACACTCAGTCACAGAGTCACACACACACTCAGTCACAGAGTCACAGAGTCACACACTCAGTCACAGAGTCACACACACAGTCACTCACACACTCAGTCACAGAGTCACACACACAGAGTCACACACACACTCAGTCACAGAGTCACACACACACTCAGTCACAGAGGCACACACACAGTCAGTCACACACACACACACACACACACACACACACACACACACACACACACACACACACACACACACACACACACACACACACACACACACACACACACACACACACACACACACACAGTCAGTCAGTCAGTCAGTCAGTCACACACACAGTCAGTCATACACAAACACTCAGTCACACACACACACACACACACACACACACACACACACACACACACACACACACACACACACACACACACACACACACACACACACACACACACACACACACACACACACACACACACACACACACACTCAGTCACACACACAGTCAGTCGCACACACACACCCACACCCACACACACTCAGTCAGTCACACAAACACACACACACACACACACTCAGTCAGTAAGTCAGTCAGACACACACACAGTCAGTCATACACACACACAAACACACACACACACACACACACACACTCACCCAGTCAGACACACTCAGTCACAGAGTCACACACACAGTCAGTCACACACACACACACACACACACACACACACACACACACACACACACACACACACACACACACACACACACACACACACACACACACACACACACACACACACACACAGTCAGTCAGTCAGTCAGACACACATACAGTCAGTCATACACACACACACACTCAGTCTCACACACACACACACACACACAGTCAGTCAGTCACACACACACACACACAGTCAGTCAGTCACACACACACACTCAAGAAATGGAGCAGCAGGACATCGGAGGGCCGCGCGGGACAACGGAGCAGCGGAACATCGCAGGGCCGCGCGGGACAACGGAGCAGCGGGACATCGGAGGGGCGCGCGGGACAACGAAGCAGTGGGACATCAGAGGGGCGCGCGGGACAACGAAGCAGTGGGACAGCGGAGGGGCGCGCGGGACAACAGTCACACACACACTCAGTCAGAGTCACTCAGTCACAGAGTCACACACACACTCAGTCACAGAGGCACACACACACACTCAGTCACAGAGTCACAGAGTCACACACTCAGTCACAGAGTCACACACACACACACTCAGTCACAGAGTCACACACACAGAGTCACACACACACTCAGTCACAGAGGCACACACACACACACACACACACACACACACACACACACACACACACACACACACACACACACACACACACACACACACACACACACACACACACACACACACACACACACAGTCAGTCACACACACACACACACACACACACACACACACACACACACACACACACACACACACACACACACACACACACACACACACACACACACACACACACACACACACACAGTCACACACACACAGTCAGTCACACACACACACACAAGAAATGGAGCAGTGGGACATCAGAGGGGCGCGCGGGACAACGGAGCAGCGGGACATCGGAGGGGCGCGCGGGACAACGGAACAGCGGGACATCGGAGGGGCGCGCGGGACAACGGAACAGCGGGATATCGGAGGGGCACGCGGGACAACGGAACAGCGGGACATCGGAGGGGCGCGCGGGACAACGGAACAGCGGGACATCGGAGGGGCGCGCGGGACAACGGAACAGCGGGACATCGGAGGGGCGCGCGGGACATCGGAGCAGCGAGACATCGGAGGGGCGCACGGGACAACGGAGCAGCGGGACAGGGGAGCAGCGGGACATCGGAGGGGCGCGCGGGACAACGGAACAGCGGGACATCGGAGGCACGAGGGGGGGATTCAGAGGCATGTGGGGGACATTTGAGGGGCATGTGGGAGTATGGGATACGGTGAAGGTGGGTGGGCAGGCGGCTGTGGGTGGGTGTCTGTACACACACACTCAGTCACAGAGTCACACACACACTCCGTCACAGAGTCACACACACACTCAGTCACAGAGTCACACACACACTCAGTCACAGAGTCACAGAGTCACACACTCAGTCACAGAGTCACACACACACTCAGTCACAGAGGCACACACTCAGTGACAGAGTCACACACACACACACACACACACACACACACACACACACACACACACACACACACACACACACACACACACACACACTCAGTCACAGAGTCACACACACACACACACACACACACACACACACACACACACACACACACACACACACACACACACACACACACACACACACACACACACACACACACACACACACACACACACACACACACACACACACACACACACACTCAGTCACAGTAAGACACACACACACACACACACACACACACACACACACACACACACACACACACACACACACACACACACACACACACACACACACACACACACACACACACACACACACACACTTAGTCAGAGTCACTCAGTCACAGGGTCACACACTCAGTCACAGAGTCACACACACACTCAGTCACAGAGGCACACACAAACACTCAGTCACAGAGTCACAGAGTCACACACTCAGTCACAGAGTCACACACACACACACACACACACACACACACACACACACACACACACACACACACACACACACACACACACACACACACACACACACACACAGTCAGTCAGTCACACACACACAAGAAATGGAGCAGTGGGACATCGGAGGGGCGCGCGGGACAACGGAACAGCGGACCATCGGAGGGGCGCGCGGGACAACGGAGCAACGGGACATCGGAGGGGCGCGCGGGACAACGGAACAGCGGGACATCAGAGGCACGAGGGGGGGATTCAGAGGCATGTGGGGGACATTTGAGGGGCATGTGGGAGTATGGGATACGGTGAAGGTGGGTGGGCAGGCGGCTGTGGGTGGGTGTCTGTACACACACACTCAGTCACAGAATCACACACACACACACTCAGTCACAGAGTCACACACACACTCAGTCACAGAGTCACACACACACTCCGTCACAGAGTCACACACACACTCAGTCACAGAGTTACACACACACTCAGTCACAGAGTCACACACTCAGTCACAGAGTCACACACACACACACACACACACACACACACACACACACACACACACACACACACACACACACACACACACACACACACACACACACACACACACACACACACACACACACACACACACACACACACACTCAGTCACAGAGTCACACACACACACACACACACACACACACACACACACACACACACACACACACACACACACACACACACACACACACACACTCACACACACACACACACACACACACACACACACACACACACACACACTCAGTCACAGAGTCACACACACACACACACACACACACACACACACACACACACACACACACACACACACACACACACACACACACACACACACACACACACACACACACACACACACACACACACACACACACACACACACACACTCAGTCACAGTAAGTCACACACACACACACACACACACACACACACACACACACACACTCAGTCAGAGTCACTCAGTCACAGGGTCACACACTCAGTCACAGAGTCACACACACACTCAGTCACAGAGGCACACACAAACACTCAGTCACAGAGTCACAGAGTCACAGAGTCACACACTCAGTCACAGAGTCACACACACACACACACACACACACACACACACACACACACACACACACACACACACACACACACACACACACACACACACACACACACACACACTCAGTCAGAGTCACTCAGTCACAGGGTCACACACTCAGTCACAGAGTCACACACACACTCAGTCACAGAGGCACACACAAACACTCAGTCACAGAGTCACAGAGTCACAGAGTCACACACTCAGTCACAGAGTCACACACACACACACACACACACACACACACACACACACACACACACACACACACACACACACACACACACACACACACACACACACACACACACAGTCAGTCAGTCACACACACACACACAAGAAATGGAGCAGTGGGACATCGGAGGGGCGCGCGGGACAACGGAACAGCGGACCATCGGAGGGGCGCGCGGGACAACGGAGCAACGGGACATCGGAGGGGCGCGCGGGACAACGGAACAGCGGGACATCAGAGGCACGAGGGGGGGATTCAGAGGCATGTGGGGGACATTTGAGGGGCATGTGGGAGTATGGGATACGGTGAAGGTGGGTGGGCAGGCGGCTGTGGGTGGGTGTCTGTACACACACACTCAGTCACAGAATCACACACACACTCAGTCACAGAGTCACACACACACTCAGTCACAGAGTCACACACACACTCCGTCACAGAGTCACACACACACTCAGTCACAGAGTCACACACACACTCAGTCACAGAGTCACAGAGTCACACACTCAGTCACAGAGTCACACACACAGAGTCACTCACACACTCAGTCACAGAGTCACACACACACTCAGTCACAGAGGCACACACACACTCAGTCACAGAGTCACACACACACACACACACACACACACACACACACACACACTCAGTCACACACACACACACACACACACACACACACACACACACACACACACACACACACACACACACACACACACACACACACACACACACACACACACACACACACACACACACACACACACACACACACACACACACACACACACACACACACACACTCAGTCACAGTAAGTCACACACACACACACACACACACACACACACACACACACACACACACACACACACACACACACACACACACACACACACACACACACACACACACACACACACACACACACACACACACACACACACAGTCAGTCACACACACACACAGTCAGAGACACAGACACACTCAGTCACACACTTGGTCACACACACACTCAGTCACACACACACACTCAAGAAACAGAGCAGCGGGACATCGGAGGGCCGCGCGGGACATTGGAGGCATGAGGGGGGGCATCAGAGGCATGTGGGGGGGGGGGGATCAGGCATGTGGGGGGACATTTCAGGGGCATGTGGAAGCATCTGAGGGGCATGTGGGAATATGGGAGATGGTGGGTGGGCAGGTGACGGTGAAGGTGGGTGGGTGTCTGTACACACACACTCAGTCACAGAGTCACACACACACTCAGTCACAGAGTCACACACACACTCAGTCACAGAGTCACACACACACAGTCACAGAGTAACACACACAAATAATAAAAAATATTTATAATAATAAAAACCCATAACAAATCCACGTCTGTGTCTTCTTTCTTCTTTGGGGTATTTTGGGGTCTTCTTCTGTCTTCTTCCATCTTCTTACGCCACGCCTTTCTTCTCAGGAGGGGAGATGTTCCCTCCTCGGCGACTAGCTTCAAAAT
Organism: Ascaphus truei; assembly: GCF_040206685.1. Classification (NCBI taxonomy): domain Eukaryota; kingdom Metazoa; phylum Chordata; class Amphibia; order Anura; family Ascaphidae; genus Ascaphus; species Ascaphus truei. Next base: position 181,436,771 of record NC_134485.1, read on the forward strand.
GAGGCGACATAGGCTTTTATAGGCCTATGACGTCACATTTTGGTCAAATGTTTCACACGGTCCTGATTGGGCAGTGAAAAACATGTGATTTGGCCGAGCAAAAAAAAAAATGATGACGTCATTTAAAGGCAATGAAAGCACAGCCAATCAGAATGGCTTTGCTTCAATTGCCTTTAAGATGACGTCATTAAAAGAAACATGGCCGGCCTCACATGGTACGGTAGCCAATCAGAGCGTGGGAAATACATCCCAACTCTGATTGGCTCTAGTACCATGTGACAGGCTTTTAAAGACGTCTACTCTGACCTGGCGTGTTCTGATCAACGCAACTTTCGTGTACGCTAAGGTTGCGTTGCTTAGGGCATCCCGCTTAAGGGCAGAATTTAACGCAAAACAAAGTTGCGAACGAGCAAAGTTGGACTTAGAAAAAATTCTTGAAAAAAGTCATTTTTAGATCGCAAAGTGCCTGTTTGCGTTGCTTAGTGCATCGGGTTGAGCGCAAAAGCACGTTCTAAGAGCACTTTGCGGTCTAAAAGTGACTTAACGGAGCTTAGTGCATAGCCCCCATAGTGTGCATGCGGTTATAAACCGCACACGTTACTATACCTACCTCTGCTGTTGCTGCAACTGATTATATACCACATGTGCATTCAGATAGTGGAGTGTACACCTTAGCAGGGCTATATCAATTGTATATACCGCACCACCACATTATTTTGAGTAATTGGTAGTGATGCTATGGGAATCATAATATAGGGGGCTATGCACTAAACTCCGTGCTTTCGCGCCGGCCTGAAAAAGATGATCACGTCCGATAAAAAATTAAGCAGGCGGCACGATTCACTAAGGCCCTCAGCTCATTTTCTATTGGACGTGCCCAAAACTGGCTTATCGTGCGTTCAATGTTTTTTTCCCTCTGCTAGCACACTGAAACTGCCCGTACGCTGGCTGATAGAAAAAATAAGCCGCCTGTGACATTTGCATGGAGATTCTGCATAAATAGTGCTTGTGACATCACATTTAGCCTCAAAATGGTTAACAGCTACCTGATTGGCTGTTCAAACCATGTTCTGACGTTAACATATTTTTTTTTACACACACACACACACACACTCAGTCACAGAGTCACACACACACACACACACACACACACACACACACACACACACACACACACACACACACACACACACACACACACACACACACACACACACACACACACAGTCAGTCAGTCAGTCAGTCAGACACACACACAGTCAGTCATACACACACACAAACACACACACACACACACACACACTCCCTCAGTCAGACACACTCAGTCACAGAACACACACACAGTCAGACACACACACACACACACACACACACACACACACAAACACAGTCAGTCAGTCAGTCAGTCAGACACACACACAGTCAGTCATACACACACACTCAGTCACACACACACACACACACACACACACACACACACACACACACACACACACACACACACACACACACACACACACACACACACACACACACACACACACACACACACACACACTCAGTCAGTCAGTCAGTCAGACACACACACAGTCAGTCATACACACACACAAACGCACACACACTCACTCAGTCAGACACACTCAGTCACAGAGTCACACACACAGTCAGTCACACACACACACACACACACACACACACACACACACACACACACACACACACACACACACACACACACACACACACACACACACACACACACACACACACACTCAGTCAGTCAGACACACTCATCACAGAGTCACACACACAGTCAGTCACACACACACACACACACACACACACACACACACACACACACACACACACACACACACACACACACACACACACACACACACACACACACACACACACACACACACACACACACACACACACACACACTCAGTCAGTCACACAAACACACTCACACTCAGTCAGTCAGTCAGACACACACACAGTCAGTCATACACACACACACAAACACACACACACACACACACTCCCTCAGTCAGACATACTCAGTCACAGAGTCACACACACAGTCAGTCACACACACACACACACACACACACACACACACACACACACACACACACACACACACACACACACACACACACACACACACACACACACACACACACACACACACACACACACACACACACACACACTCAGTCAGTCACACAAACACACACACACACACACACACTCAGTCAGTCAGTCAGACACACACACAGTCAGTCATACACACACACAAACACACACACACTCACTCAGTCAGACACACTCGGTCACAGAGTCACACACACAGTCAGTCACACACACACACACACACACACACACACACACACACACACACACACACACACACACACACACACACACACACACACACACACACACACACACACACACACACACACACACACACACACACACACTCAGTCAGTCAGTCAGTCAGTCAGTCAGTAAAACACACAGTCAGTCATACACACACACTCAGTCACACACACACACACACACACACACACACACACACACACACACACACACACACACACACACACACACACACACACACACACACACACACACACACACACACACACACAGTCAGTCATACACACACAGAGTCAGTCATACACACACACTCAGTCACACACACACACACACACACACACACACACACACACACACACACACACACACACACACACACACACACACACACACACACACACACACACACACACACACACACACACACACACACACACACAGTCAGACACACACATTCAGTCAATGACACACACACACACACACACACACAGTCAGTCAGTCACACACACACACACACGAAATGGAGCAGCGGGAAATAGGAGGGGCGCGCGGGACAACGGAGCAGCGGAACATCGGAGGGGCGCGCGGGACAACGGAACAGCGGGACATCGGAGGAGCGCGCGGGACAGCGGGACATCGGAGGGGCGCGCGGGACAACGGAGCAGCGGGACATCAGAGGCACGAGGGGGGAATTCAGAGGCATGTGGGGGACATTTGAGGGGCATGTGGATGTATGGGATACAGTGAAGGTGGGTGGGCAGGCGGCTGTGGGTGGGTGTCTGTACACACACACTCAGTCACAGAGTCACACACACACTCAGTCACAGAGTCACACACACACTCAGTCACAGAGTCACACACACACTCAGTCACAGAGTCACACACACTCAGTCACAGAGTCACACACACTCAGTCACAGAGTCACACACTCAGTCACAGAGTCACACACACACACACTCAGTCACAGAGTCACACACACAGAGTCACACACACACTCAGTCACAGAGGCACACATTCAGTCACAGAGTCACACACACACTCAGTCACAGAGGCACACACAAACACTCAGTCACAGAGTCACAGAGTCACACACTCAGTCACAGAGTCACACACACACACACACACACACACACACACACACACACACACACACACACACACACACACACACACACACACACACACACACACACACACACACACACACACACACACACACACACACACACACAGTCAGTCAGTCACACACACACACACAAGAAATGGAGCAGTGGGACATCGGAGGGGCGCGCGGGACAACGGAACAGCGGACCATCGGAGGGGCGCGCGGGACAACGGAGCAACGGGACATCGGAGGGGCGCGCGGGACAACGGAACAGCGGGACATCAGAGGCACGAGGGGGGGATTCAGAGGCATGTGGGGGACATTTGAGGGGCATGTGGGAGTATGGGATACGGTGAAGGTGGGTGGGCAGGCGGCTGTGGGTGGGTGTCTGTACACACACACTCAGTCACAGAATCACACACACACACTCAGTCACAGAGTCACACACACACTCAGTCACAGAGTCACACACACACTCCGTCACAGAGTCACACACACACTCAGTCACAGAGTTACACACACACTCAGTCACAGAGTCACACACACAGAGTCACTCACACACTCAGTCACAGAGTCACACACACACTCAGTCACAGAGGCACACACACACTCAGTCACAGAGTCACACACACACACACACACACACACACACACACACACACACACACACACACACACACACACACACACACACACACACACACACACACACACACACACACACACACACACACACACACACACACACACACACACACACACACACTCAGTCACAGAGTCACACACACACACACACTCAGTCACAGAGTCACACACACACACACACACACACACACACACACACACACACACACACACACACACACACACACACACACACACACACACACACACACACACACACACACACACACTCACACACACACACACACACACACACACACACACACACACACACACACACACACACACACACACACACACACACACACACACTCAGTCACAGTAAGTCACACACACACACACACACACACACACACACACACACACACACACACACACACACACACACACACACACACACACACACTCAGTCAGAGTCACTCAGTCACAGGGTCACACACTCAGTCACAGAGTCACACACACACTCAGTCACAGAGGCACACACAAACACTCAGTCACAGAGTCACAGAGTCACAGAGTCACACACTCAGTCACAGAGTCACACACACACACACACACACACACACACACACACACACACACACACACACACACACACACACACACACACACACACACACACACACACACACACACACACAGTCAGTCAGTCACACACACACACACAAGAAATGGAGCAGTGGGACATCGGAGGGGCGCGCGGGACAACGGAACAGCGGACCATCGGAGGGGCGCGCGGGACAACGGAGCAACGGGACATCGGAGGGGCGCGCGGGACAACGGAACAGCGGGACATCAGAGGCACGAGGGGGGGATTCAGAGGCATGTGGGGGACATTTGAGGGGCATGTGGGAGTATGGGATACGGTGAAGGTGGGTGGGCAGGCGGCTGTGGGTGGGTGTCTGTACACACACTCAGTCACAGAATCACACACACACTCAGTCACAGAGTCACACACACACTCAGTCACAGAGTCACACACACACTCCGTCACAGAGTCACACACACACTCAGTCACAGAGTCACACACACACTCAGTCACAGAGTCACAGAGTCACACACTCAGTCACAGAGTCACACACACAGAGTCACTCACACACTCAGTCACAGAGTCACACACACACTCAGTCACAGAGGCACACACACACTCAGTCACAGAGTCACACACACACACACACACACACACACTCAGTCACACACACACACACACACACACAC